>NC_090027.1:6727929-6992929 GCF_037176765.1 Anolis sagrei
TCACCTACAATCAAAGAGCATTCTGAACCCCACCAAAGACAAAATTGGGGCAAACTTCCCACACAGAACCCCCATGACTAACAAAAATACTTAAGGCCATCCAGTCTAATTCCCTTCACCAGGGCAAGAAAACATAATCAAAGCCCTCCTGACAAAGAGCCATCCAGCCATAAATAGATAAATAAATAGATATGATTCACACACACAGAGTATCATAGATTTTAAAGGGACCCCTAAAGAAGGACAATTATATGTTGCAAAAATGACAGCTCCCAGCATCCCCTAGACCAGGCCTTTTAGGGGAGGAGGATGCTCCAAATGCACTGCTTCCAAGCTGCAAGCTTGCTTCTCCTTGGATTTCTTTGAGAGCATCCCAATCCATACATATTTCCTATTCCTGGACTGCAACTCCCAGCAATCCTCCAGATAGATAAGATATAAAAATTAGATTGAGATAAATATCTAAAATCTATCTACTTGCAATAGACCAATCAATCGGGAAGGCTGCTAGGAGTTGCAGTCCAATAATAGGTAGAGAAGGAAGAAAGGAGAGAAAGAAAAAGGGAGGAGAAGGAAGGAAAGAGGTAGAGAAGGAAGGAAGGAAGGAGAGAGGGAGGGGAGGGAAGGGAAGGGAAGGGAAGGGAAGGGAAGGGAAGGGAAGGGAAGGGAAGGGAAGGAAGGGAATGGAGGGAGGGAGGGAGGGAGGGAGGGAGGGAGGAAAGAGGGGAAGGAAAAAAGGAAGGAAGGAAGGAAGGAAGGAAGGAAGGAGGGAGGGAGGGAGGGAGGGAGGGAGGGAAGGAAGGAAGGAAGGAAGGAAGGAAGGAAGGAAGGAAGGAAGGAAGGAAGGAAGGAAGGAAGGAGAGAAAGAAAGGAGAGAAAGAAAGGAGAGAAAGACGAAGGGAAGATTGGCCACAGCAGTACATGGTGGATACAGCTAATAATAATAATAATAGAGGAGGAAAGAAGAGAAAAAGAATGGAAGAAAGAATTAAAAGGACTTAAAGAGTCAGAGAGGAAGAGAGATAGAAAATGGCATTCATATACAAAGGACTGAATGCAGCGATGATGTTTGTATTCATAGGGTTGGTTGAATAAAAAAATGATGTTCATATACATAGGATTGAATTAGCGGTGAGGAAAAAGTACTGCGAGGCTTAGAAAACACACACACACACATATATATCTCACAACAATGATTCAGCATAGGAAGACAGAACTTAAAGTTTTGTTGTTGTTGTTGTTCATTCGTTCAGTCGTTTCCGACTCTTGATGACCTCATGGACCAGCCCACACCAGACCTCCATGTTTACCAAGTTTACCAAAGCTTTAATCCTAGAAATTCTGGGATTTATAGTTTGATGAAGTACCCACACTCTTTGGTTGAGAAAAGTAAAGACTTTGAAAGGCTACAGTTCCAATGCTTCTATAGAATTGTTCCACGGCTCCTATTATGACTGGTGTTTATGTTTATGTTTTTATTCTACCTTTTCCCCAGTTTGGGACTCAAGACAGCTTTCAATGGCTGGATTTCAGGCTCTCCAGTCAAGAGGCCAAATTCTCCAGTTTCACTAGGCTTGGCTTCAGACAGGAGGATAAATGATGGCAAATAAAGTTCCAGCTGAGTTGTTAAAGCAGCAACTTACTCCAATTTGCAAAACTTCATTGATTTCTTGCTACAATTTGCAAATGGACTCTGGTGGTATGTTATTTGCTTCTATTATCCTATGCATTATGGCACCAATGTGGGAAGCTAATGGAAGTTAGATCCTGGAGTCCTCATGGACAACGAGTAATACATGAGCTAACAATGTGATGTGGCAGCAAAAAAAAGCCAATGGGATTTTGGCCTGCATCAAGAGGAGCATAGTGTCTAGGTCCAGAGAAGTCATGCTACCCCTCTATTCCGCTTTGGTTAGACCACACCTGGAATATTGTGTCCAATTCTGGACACCACAATTCAAGAGAAATATTGACAAGCTGGAATGTGTCCCGAGGAGGGCGACTGAAATGATCAAGGGTCTGGAGAACAAGCCCTATGAGGAGCGGCTTAAGGAGCTGGGCATGTTTAGCCTGAAGAAGAGAAGGCTGAGAGGAGATATGATAGCCATGTATAAATATGTGAGAGGAAGTCACAGGGAGGAGGGAGCAAGCTTGTTTTCTGCTTCCTTGGAGACTAGGACACAATGGAACAAGGGCTTCAAACTACAAGAGAGGAGATTCCATCTGAACACGAGGAAGAACTTCCTGACTGTGAGAGCCGTTCAGCAGTGGAACTCTCTGCCCCGGAGTGTAGTGGAGGCTCCTTCTTTGGAAGCTTTTAAACAGAGGCTGGATGGCCATCTGTCAGGGGTGATTTGAATGCAACATTCCTGCTTCTTGGCAGGGGGTTGGACTGGATGGCCCATGAGGTCTCTTCCAACTCTTTGATTCTATGATTCTATGATTCTAAATTGTAGTTCAAGCTACTTTCCTCAGTACACCTCACTGCAAGGAAAGGGTCTCTTGGCAGTTCTGTTCATTACCCTAAATGCCTCTTCTTGAAGAATGCACTCTTCTTGGACGCATCATCCTATCTCCCACCCAGACCTTCAACTCCATTGTAAAGCTCTGGTTTCACATGCATTACAACTTTGATTCTGTAGCAAAATACTGTAAACGGAATCCAAGCACGCAAACATACATCTCCAACTGGCTCGCTCTGCTTGGAGAGACTTTCTTTCCCTTTTGTTGCCAACTTTCACCTTCCAGATGATCATTGCAGACCTGCCGTAGGAAGGAGGCATCCGGGTGGTGGGAACGGCGGGGAAGGGGAGAGAAACCCGATGTTCTTTTTAAAAGGGACCAAATCAATCATTTGTCAAATGACAGGGCAAAGCACACTGAGTTACTGATTCCTCGCAAACATCCCGAGTACTAAAAAATTAATCAGCACCAGATGGCACAGCAGCGGATGGTCACAGGAGAGCTGGGCCTGAGCAGCAAATGAAAGCATTTGACTCTGCAGGACAAGTAGAAAGATCACGGCAAGCTCAGGAGGAGAGAGGGAGGGGATGTCTGATCTTGCAGGGAATGGTGGGGAAGGGACGGCCTGCTCTGACCATCTTGTGATGCAGAAGATCCAAGCAGCCTTGCCTTGATCACTTTGCCAGGGATGGGAAGAGAAAGTGCAATAAACATGACAGTATTGGGATGGGTATGAATCCTCCCCATCCGACTCTGTGGCACCATAGTGAGTCCATTAAAGGTGTGGGATGGGACCAGATCCAACCTGACCCAAGTGTCATCCACATCTCCAAAACTCTAAGACAGAGGTTCTCAACCTTACTAATGCCACAACCCCTTGATACAGTTCCTCATGTTGTGGTGACCCCCAACCATAACATTATTTTTGTTGCTACTTCATAACTGTCATTTTGCTACTGTTATGAATCACCATGTAAATATCTGGAATGCAGTTCCCTGGACCAAATTTGGGACAAATACCCGATACACCCAAATCCTTCCCATCTGACCCTGTGGCACCATAGTGTGGCGTGTGGGGTGGGACCAGATCCAGCCTGACCCAATTCTCATCCACATCTCCGAAACTCTACAACAGAGGTTCTCAATGCCACGACCCCTTGATACAGTTCCTCATATTGTGGTGACCCCCAACCGTAACATTATTTTTGTTCAGTTCTGGTGGGTTTGTTCGGGCTATATGGCCATGTTCTAGAAGCATTTCTCCTGACGTTTCGCCTGCATCTATGGCAAGCTTCCTCAGAACATGGCCATATAGCCCGAAAAAACCCACAAGAACTGAGTAATTCCAGCCATGAAAGCCTTCGACAATACATTATTTTTGTTGCTACTTCATAACTGTCATTTTGCTACTGTTATGAATCTTCATGTAAATATCTGGAATGCAGTTCCCTGGACCAAATTTGGGACAAATACCCGATACACCAAAATCCTTCCCATCCGACCCTGTGGCACGATAGTGAGTCCATTAAAGGTGTGGGATGGGACCAGATCCAGCCTGACCCAAGTGTCAACCACATCTCCGAAACTCTACAACAGAGGTTCTCAATGCCACGACCCCTTGATACAGTTCCTCATATTGTGGTGACCCCCAACCGTAACATTATTTTTGTTCAGTTCTGGTGGGTTTGTTCGGGCTATATGGCCATGTTCTAGAAGCATTTCTCCTGACGTTTCGCCTGCATCTATGGCAAGCTTCCTCAGAACATGGCCATATAGCCCGAAAAAACCCACAAGAACTGAGTAATTCCAGCCATGAAAGCCTTCGACAATACATTATTTTTGTTGCTACTTCATAACTGTCATTTTGCTACTGTTATGAATCATCATGTAAATATCTGGAATGCAGTTCCCTGGACCAAATTTGGGACAAATACCCGATACACCAAAATCCTTCCCATCCGACCCTGTGGCACGATAGTGAGTCCATTAAAGGTGTGGGATGGGACCAGATCCAGCCTGACCCAAGTGTCAACCACATCTCCGAAACTCTACAACAGAGGTTCTCAATGCCACGACCCCTTGATACAGTTCCTCATGTTGTGGTGACCCACAACCATAACATTATTTTTGTTGCTACTTCATAACTGTCATTTTGCTACTGTTATGAATCCTCATGTAAATATTTGGAATGCAGTTCCCTGGACCAAATTTGGGACAAATACCCGATACACCCAAATCTGAATACTTGCAAGGTATTGATTTTGTCATTTGGCAGCTGTAGTTGCTAGGACGTTAAGATCATCTGGAGAGGCCCTGCTCTCAATCCCGCCTGCGTCACAAATATGTTTAGTGGGGATGAGAGACAGGCTTTCTCAGTGGTGGCCCCTTAGCTATGGAATGCTCTTCCTAGGGACAATAGATTGCCCCCCTCCCTTTTAACATTCCAGAAAAAAGTCAAGACTTGGCTTTTTGAGCAAGCAAAAACTGGACACATTTTTGATTTGCACCGGGATTGTGGCACGGCTGGCTGAGTGTCAGCTGCATTAAGACCACTCTGACCAAAAGGTCATGAGTTTGAAGCCAGTCCGGGTTGGAGTGGGTTTCCAACCAATTGTGTGAAGCCTGTTGTCGACCTTTGCAACCCGAAAGACAGTTGCATCTGTCAAGTAGGAAAATTAGGTACCACCTTAAAGTGTGGGGAGGCTAAATTAACTGATTTATGAGGCCATAAAGAAGGCCTCAGCAAAGCATTCCAGCAGGGAAGCATGCGGGGAATGCGGAAGTGCTTCATCAGCGTCGCAGATGGACGATGAAAGCGACAGCTCCCCTGGCGGCCAGAAAAAGTTAAATAGTGCCTGTGTATGTCTGTATATGTTTGTATGTCAAAAATTGGCATTGAATGTTTTCTATATATGTACACTGTAATCCGCCCTGAGTCCCCTGCGGGGTGAGAAGGGCGGAATATAAAAGCTGTAAATAGATAAATAAAATAAATTTACAATAGAATAATTACTCTCAGTACTGTATTTGATTTTTTTTTCAGTTTGGCTTTACATATTTTCAGATAAATACTTGTTCTCTGAATGTAAATAAGAGTATAGCGCAATATACACAGTTTAAAAAAGCAGCACAAGGGGAAGAAAGAGCTCAGGCATTTAGAAAGCTTAGTCTTACATTGCTTGCATTGCTACACGAATTCTTACAACAGCTGCAATTGTATCATTTCTTCAGATTCGGTTCCTTTCCAAAACGAACACAACACTGCCAATTTTCTGTGTTGCTTGTTTTGTCCCAGCCAAGTACATTGGCTTACAAGCGGTTTCCTTACACATTGGCTCCGTATCCCAGCTCTTTCTGCACCACTCCTTCACAAATGCCTTTTAGTCATTCTTCTACATCTCTAATTATTGAATAGTAATCATTCCAGTTCCGTCCAATGTCTTCCAGTTTTATTTCACATCAGTTAATAAAATTGCTTGTACATCTGATGGGCGTTTCCCATTATTTCTTTAGCGTGTTTGTGCAACTTCCATCCAACAGCCTTCTATAATATTTAGGGCTGCGGTATTTCTTTGCCAATCTTATCCATATTTGCTCCAAGATCATTTCCTCTGAGTTCTAACAAATGCACATGATCACTGGATGGAAGTGGACCAGCAATCTGTCGGCTGTGAAACAAATCTAAGATTCAATTCTAATAGGTCTTTAATCTCTTTACATGAGTAGTCCAAAATATTTTGCTGTCTGAGAGAAAGATAAGATGGCATTCTTTCCCTCATTCAAAGTACAGAAACTGGCCAGACCTGTCATTGAATGTCAGTGTCAAAAAAATACCTGGAATTTAAGAGGTCTTGGCAAGTCACAGGGCACATAACACTGTCCTCTAATGCTTTTGAGCCTCTGTCTGCTAGTGTTTTTGAGCCTCTGTCCTCTAGTTCTTTTGAGCCTCTGTCCTCTAATGCTTTTGAGCCTCTGTCTGCTATTGTTTTTGAGTCTCTGTCCTCTAGTGCTTTTGAATCTCTGTCCTCTAGTGCTTTTCAGCCTCTGTCTGCTAGTGCTTTTGAGCCTCCATCTTCTAGTGCTTCTGAGTCTCCGTCTTCTAGTGCTTCTGAGCCTCTGTCCTCTAATGCTTTTGAACCTCTGTCCTCTAGTGCTTTTGAGCCTCTGTCTGCTAGTGCTTCAGAGCCTCTGTCCTCTAGTGCTTTTGAGTCTCTGTCCTCTAGTGCTTTTGAACCTCTGTCCTCTAGTCCTTTTGAGCCTCTGTCTGCTAGTGCTTCAGAGCCTCCGTCCTCTAGTGCTTTTGAGTCTCTGTCCTCTAGTGCTTTTGAGCCTCTGTCTTCTATGCTTTTGAGCCTCTGTTCTCTAATGCTTTCGGGCCTCTGTCTTCTAGTGTTTTTGAGCCTCTGTCCTCTAATGCTTTTGAGCCTCTGTCTGCTAGTGCTTTAGACCTTCTGTCTTCTAGTGCTTTTGAGTCTCTGTCCTCTTGTGCTTTTGAGCCTCTGTCTTCTAGTGTTTTTGAGCCTCTGTCCTCTAGTGCTTTTGAGCCTCTGTCTGCTAATGCTTTATAGCCTCTGTTCTCTAATGCTTTTGAGCCTCTGTCCTCTAGTGCTTTTGAGCCTCTATCTTCTAGTGCAGGGGTCCTCAAACTAAGGCCCGGGGGCCGAATGCAGCCCTCCAGGGTCATTTACCTGGCCCTGACTTAGGGTCAACCTAAGTCTGTAACGACTTGAATGCACACAACAACAACAATCCTATCGCATCAGCCAAAAGCAGGTCTACACTTCCCATTGAAATACTAATAAATTTATATTTGTTAAAATTGTTTTTCATTTTAATTATTGTATTGTTTTAAGTGGTTTTTGCACTACAAATAAGATATGAGCACTGTGCATAGGAATTCATTCATGTTTTTTTTCAAATTATAATCCAGCCCTCCAACAGTTTGAGGCACTGTGACTTGGCCCTCTGTTTAAAAAGTTTGTGGACCCCTGTTCTAGTGCTTCTGAGCCTCTGTCCTCTAATGCTTTTGAGTCTCTGTCTGCTAGTGCTTCAGAACCTCCGTCCTCTAGTGCTTTTGAGCCTCTATCTTCTAGTGTTTTTGAGGCTCTGTCCTCTAATGCTTTTGAGCCTCTGTCTGCTAGTGCTTCAGAACCTCTGTCTTCTAGTGCTTTATAGCCTCTGTCCTCTAGTGCTTTTGAGCCTCTATCCTCTAATGCTTTTGAGCCTCTGTCTTCTAGTGTGTTTGAGCCTCTGTCTTCTAGTGCTTTTGAGACTGTCCTCTAGTGCTTTCAAGCCACAAGGAGAGGCAGGTAATACATTTGTTGTTGTTCTTGTTGTTATTTACCACCATTTGTCTATGCCCAGCCTTCTCAGGCTCTGATCATCCACATCTTTTGGACTACAGCTCCCAGAATTCCTAGCTAGCTGGGGCTTCTGGGTGATGAAGTCCAAAACACTTAGAGGAGTAAAGTTTGGGAGTCACTGCTGGTATTGATTGCCCGAAGCAATCACTGAACTCACAGCCAGATGTGTTCTTCCTTTCCATTATACATGCTGAAAAGAAAAAGAGCATGATTCATATTTGTCTTTTGCCGGGAAGCAGAAACTCACCTTGCTATCAACTTCCCCGGAAACTTGATTGGGCCTTCTTTTTTTTCTTTTTCTTTTTTTGACTCTACCCAATGGAGTCATATTCACCTGAGTTTCAAGTCTCCCTCTAAATTCATCATTAATGTTCCTATGGATTGTATTCCTTGTTGGCCTGGTTGACAATGGGAAATGAATGCCTGTCTCCTAACAGAGACACAACAAGTTGTCATTTACTTCCAAAATCCTGAGTGTTAAATTTAAGATCTGCAGATTGAACAGATAGATGAGAGGGGAAAGTGATGGGAAGAAAAGCCATACAAAGAAACAGTGGTTGAATGAAGCACAGCCAGAATTGTATTGCTAATAGCTCTCCGCATAGCACAGGGCATGAATCCAGCCAGGGAAACCTGCCTCTCAGAGAGTGAAACCTCTCAGCCTAACCGGTCACTCGGGAGACACTTGCATGGCAAATTGTAGGGTTATTTACGGCAATTGAAGCCAACCTTCTGCCAGCTGAGAGTGAAGGAAAACCAATAATGTATGATCTGATGTCCTTCACCTCGTAATCACTTAATGACATCTCAGCATTTGGAAGGCAGGTACACCAATCCTATCTTTTTCACAATCCTATGGATGTGGCCTAAGGCCGCTTTCTATGAAATCGTAATGAGGAGAAGCCAGAGATGGAATAGAAATGCAAGTGCCATTGACAATAGCCAGCATAGATGAATCTATGCTGATGATCGTGCCATTACTACTCAAGCAGTGTGCTTTGAGATGGTAGAACAGAAGCTCTCCGAAGCTCTAGGTGCTCTTATTGCTTATTACAGGGAAAACCAGCTGATCCCCAACCCATCTAAAACACAGAGATGTGCTTTTCATCTCAAGAACAGACAAGCATCCCGAGCTCTGAGGATTTTTACCTGGGAAGGAATCCCACTGGAGCATTGCAGCGCACTCAAATACCTGGGAGTCACTCTGGACCATGCTCTGGCCTACGAGAAGCACTGCCTGAACATCAAGCAGAAAGTGGGTGCTAGAAACAATATCATACAAAAGCTGACTGGCACAACCTGGGGATCACAACCAGACACAGTGAAGACATCTGCCCTTGCGCTATGCTACTCTGCTGCTGAGTATGCATGCCCAGTGTGGAACACATCTCACCACACTAAAACAGTGGATGTGGCTCTTAATGAGACATGCCGCATTATCAGGGGGTGTCTGCGCCCTACACCACTGGAGAAATTACACTGCTTAGCTGGTATTGCACCACCTGACATCCACCGGGAAGTGGCATCCAATAGTGAAAGGACCAAGGCAGACACATCTCCAGCTCATCCCCTGTTTGGATATCAGCCAGCACGTCAACGACTTAAATCTAGAAATAGTTTTCTAAGATCTACAGAGACACTCGCGGGAACATCTCAGCAAGCAAGAGTCCAAAAGTGGCAGGTTCAAACCCAGAACCTCAACCAATGGCTGATACAAAATGAGAGACTCCCCCCTGGGCACACAGAAGACTTGGAAGGCGTTGAACAGACTGCGTTCTGGCACCACGAGACGCAGAGCCAACCTTCAGAAATGGGGCCACAAAGTGGAATCCTCGACATGTGAGTGCAGAGAAGAGCAAACCACTGACCACCTGCTGCAATGCAACCTGAGCCCTGCCACATGTGCAATGGAGGACCTCCTTGCGGCAACACCAGAGGCACTCCAAGTGGCCAGATACTGGTCAAAGGACATTTAATCAACTACCAAGTTTGCAAACTTTGTATTTTGTCTGTTTGTTTGTTTGTTTTGTTCTGTTAGAAATGTAATACAATTGACTGGTTGCCCTGACACAACAAATAAAATAAAATAGCCAGCAGAATGCTACCATTGGCCCATGGGTGAATGAGGAAACCTGGTGTCAAGTGAATGTGAACTGCTTGGTGTGGAACACTTGTAACCCACCCCTCCACCAAATGGACAAGAAAGCTGATAACTGAGCCACGAGGACTGGCAAGTAAGAAATAAAACAACAACAATCACCATCATCATCATCAGTTCCATTGGAACGTGTGCCACAAATACCATCTCCCTGCGAAAAAGTACTGGTGAGATAACATGCCTGAAGAAGTTACAGAAAATGAACACGTCAAACTATTCTAGGACTTCCGGATTCAGACTGACACAGTTTTGGAGCACAAGACTCCTGACCTCGCGATTTTGGGGGAAAAAACAAGTATGGATCGTCGATGTTGCAATCCCGGATGATGATAGAATTGACGAAACACAACTGGAAAAGCTTACACGATATGAGGAGTTAAAGATCGAACTGCAAAGACTCTGGCACAAGCCAGTCAAGGTGGTCCCAGTGGTAATTGGCACACTGGGTGCAGTGCCTAAAGACCTCGGCCTGCACTTAAACACAATCGGCGCTGACAAAATTACCATTTGCCAGCTGCAAAAAGCCACCTTACTGGGATTTGCACGCATTATTCACCGATACATCACACAGTCCTAGACACTTGGGAAGTGTGCAATGTGGGATCAAATACAAAAGCCAGCATAGAGATCTGGTTTGCTGTGTACTAATCTTGTTACATACCTAATAATAATAATAATAATAATAATAATAATAATAATAATAATAACTACTACTACTACAACTACAACAACAACTACAACTACAACAACTACAACAGATGGAAGCTGACATGATATGAGGATTTAAAGATCAAACTGCAAAGACTCTGGCACAAGCCAGTGAAGGTGGTCCAAGTGGTGATCGGCACACTGGATGCAGTGCCTAAAGACCTTGGCCTGCACTTAAACACAATCGCCGCTGACAAGATTACTATCTGCCAGCTGCAAAAGGCTACCTTACTGGGATCTGCACGCATTATTCGCCGATACATCTCACAGTCCTAGACACTTGGGAAGTGTCCAACGTGTGATCCAATACAACAGCCAGGTTTGTGATGAACTCATCTTGTTGTGTTTCAAATAATAATAACAACACAAAAATAATACAAAATACAATAATAATGCGTAATAATAATAATAATAATACAGTAATACCAAAATAATATAAAATCCAGCATAGTGATCGGGTTTGCTGTACACTAATCTTGTTATGTATCTAATAATAATAATAATAATAATAATAATAATAATAATAATAATAATAATAATATACAAAATAATACAATAATAATAATAATACAAAAGCAAGCATAGTGACTGGGTTTGCTGTATACTAATCTTGTTGTGTCTCTAATAATAATAATAATAATAATAATAATAATACAAAAGCAAGCATAATAATAATAATAATAAAATACCAAAGTAATAATACAATAATAATAATAACAATACAAAAATAATCCAAAAGCAAGCATAGTGATCTTGTTTGCTGTGTACTAATATTGTTGTGTATCTAATAATAATAATAATAATAATAATAATAATACAATAATAATAATACAATAATAATAATACAAAAGCAACCATAATAATAATAATAAATACAAAAGTAATAATACAATAATAATAATAAATACAAAAGTAATAATACAATAATAATAATAAAACACAAAAGTAAAAATACAATAATAATAGTAATAATAATACAAAAATAATCCAAAAGCAAGCATAGTGATCTTGTTTGCTGTATACCAATCTTGTTATGTATCTAATAATAATAATAATAATACAATAATAATAATAATAATCCAAAAGCAAGCATAATAATAATAATAATAATATACAAAAGTAATAATACAATAATAATAATAAAAAAATACAAAAGTAATAATACAACAATAATAATAATAATACAAAAAAAATCCAAAAGCAAGCATAGTGATCTTGTTTGCTGTGTACTAATCTTTTTGTGTATCAAATAATAATAATAATAATAATAATAATAATAATAATAATAATAACTAAATCCAGTCAAGCTCTAACTGTTTGAGAGAATGAAACATGAATCCGGTATCAGAACAGATGCTTCCAGGATGAAATACCATCTCCTTTTACTCCATATCTCCCCCATAGCTCCAAAATCAGAGACTTGAGTAAAGATATACATAAAGATATCTCATTCCCAAAACAGGCAGTGTTCATTACATCTTTGAACCCTGAGTAATATTCAGTATTTTTTTTTAATGTCCATTTTTAAAAACTGATTCACTTTGGGGAGCGGGGGTCACATTCATTTTTCATGAGCAAAGTTTGTTTCAAGCAAATGTGAGAATGTTATGCTTTGTAAAGAGTCTGAATAGTCGTTCCAAAGTCAAGTGAATTGAAACATGGTTGGCACCTGTTCCAAAAGAATGTGCACAAAACTTTGTTATTCTCTAAAGAGATGCTTGTGAAACGGAAACGATAACTCGCAACGCTCTCTGTTCCACTGATCCAGTGGAAAGCCATCCCTTGTTGAAGAGAGACAACGTTCAAGATGCAGTCGCATGAGGAATACTTGCCCAAGCTTTTGCAAACCAAGTGGAACTCTAGTAAAACTCTAGTAAAACCAGACATCCTGTCAATTCTTAAAGGGCTTCTCCGAAATATTCCAGAGAAATGACACCAACAGTTAAGCAGAGACTTTACAAGGAATCTCAAAACGCTTCGCTTCATCCATTTGCAGAAGGTAGGACAACCTGCTTTGTTCCAAGAGAAGTAACATTGTATTTCCTACCTGTCAATGATCACAGGATCTGAGGGTGTTTCATTGCGGTTCCCACAGCTTTTCTTTTCACAGCAACGACTAGAGAAAAGGAAGGGAAAAAGCAGAATACTCAGGAAGGACGACAACAATGGTTTGCGGTCTCAGGGTCTCAGGCACCATATTTTCCTTCCTGGGCAAATTGCAAAAGCCTTCTCTGAGTCCCGCAGTTGAGCTGGCAATATTAAGGTGATCACTTTAATTTCCCAGAATGGGGACAGAACATACTTTGGAACCATTGTGGGCAATGTGAATGGGCAGACTAAAATGGTTAGAAAATACAGGCGCCATGTGAGTCAGCATCATCATTTTCCAGTACGGATTGAGCATCCCATATCCAAAATGCGAGGAACCAGAAATGTTCTAGATATTTTCAGATTTTGGAATAACAGTATCTGAAGATGCATAAATAATTCAATATTTTGGAGGAGGGACTCAATATTTTCATATATATATATATATATATATATATATAAAAATATAAATATGGGAGCCCCCGGTGGCACAGTGGGTTAAACCACTGAGCTGCTGAGCTTGTTGATCATAAGGTCGCAGGTTCGATTCCGGGGAGTGGCGTGAGCTTCCGCTGTCAGCCCTAGCTTCTGCCAACCTAGCAGTTCGAAAAGATGCAAATGTGAGTAGATTAATAGGTACCGCTCCAGCAGGAAGGTAAGGGTGCTCCATGCAGTCATGCCGACCACATGACCTTGGAGGTGTCTACGGACAACGCTGGCTCTTCGGCTTAGAAATGGAGATGAGCACCACAACCCAGAGTCAGACATGACTGGACTTAATGTCAGGGGAAAACCTTTACCTATATATATATGCTCTGTGCATAATGAGTACCTTAAAAACAAAAGAACCAATGAACGAAATCACACCAAATTTGGCAACAAAACGTCTCACAACACAAGGAGTGACCATCACTCAAAATTATGATTTTGTGATTTGGGAGTTGTAGTTGCTGGGATTTATAGTTCACCTACAATCACAGTGCATCCTGAACTCCACCAATGATGGAATTGAACCAAACTTGGCACACAGAACTCCCATGACCAACAGAAAACACTGGAAGGGTTTGGTGGGCATTGACCTTGAGTTTGGGATTTGTAGTTCACCTACATCCAGAGAGCACTGTGGACTCAAACAATGATGGATCTGGACCAAACTTGGCACAAGCACTCAATATGGCCAAATATGAATACAGATGGAGTTTGGGGGAAATAGACTTTGATATTTGGGAGTTGTAGTCACTGGGATTCACAGTTCACCTACAATCAAAGAGCATTCTGAACCTCACGAACGACAGACACAGAACCCCCATGACCAACAAAAAATACTTAAGGCCATCCAATCCAACTCCCTTCATCAGGGCAAGAAAACGTAATCAAAGTCCTCCTGACAAAGAGCCACTCAGCCATAGATAGATATAGATAGATCGATAGATAGATAGATATGATTCACACACAGAGAGATATAGGATCATAGACTTGAAAGGGGCCCTTAAAGAAGGACAATGATATCTTGCATGTTCCAGGGTGGGCAACCCAGACACTCTCCACATCAACACTGACAGAGAAACAAGAAGTACTGTTTACCCACAAGCATAAAGGAATTACATATATAAGAAAACAACACTTTCTCATTACTTTATTTTCCAGATCATCAGACTGGGCCACAGCAACGCGTGGCAGGGGACAACTAGTATGTGCGTGTGTGTGTTTGTGTGTATTATATATACTAGCCGTCCCCTGCCACGTGTTGCTGTGGGCCACTCTGGTGGTCATGGGGGTTCTGTGTGGGACGTTTGGCCCAATTCTATCGTTGGTGGGGTTCAGAATGCTCTGCGATTGTAGGTGAACTATAAATCCCAGCAACTACAACTCACAAATGTCAAGATTCTATTTTCCTCAAACTCCACCAGTGTTTACATTTGGGCATATTGAATATTCGTGTAGAGTTTTGTCCAGATCCATCATTGTTTGAGTTCACAGTGATCTCTGGACATAGGTGAACTACAACACCAAAACCAAAGGACACTGCCCACCGAACCCTTCCAGTATTTTCTGTTAGTCATGGGAGAACTGTGTGCCAAGTTTGGTTCAATTCCATCATTGGTGGGGTTCAGAATGCTCTTTGATTGTTGATGAACTATAAATCCCAGCAACTACAACTCCCAAATGACAAAATCAATTTTTTTGAGTGAAGGACATACATCGGGTTGTTAGGTGTCTCGTGTCCAAATTTGGTGTCAATTCATCCAGTGGTTTTTGAGTTCTGTTAATCCCACAAATGAACATTACATTGGGTTGTTGTAGGTTTTTTCGGGCTATATGGCCATGTTCTAGGGGCATTTTCTCCTGACATTTCACCTGCATCTATGGTAAGCATCCTCAGAGGTAGTGAGGTCTGTTGGAACTAGGAAAAAGGATTTATATATCTGTGGAATGACCAGGGTGGGACAAAGGACTCCTGTCTGCTGGAGCTAGGTGTGAATGTTTCAACTGACCACCTTGATTAGCATTTGATGGCCTGGCAGTGCCTGGAGCAATCTTTTCTTGAGAGGTGATTAGATGTCCTTGTTTGTTTCCTCTCTGTTAATACAGGTAGCCAGAACATTACATTTTTTATTTATATAGATGTAAATATTGAAAAACACATAAACTCTATTTTTATTTTGAAATGTACCCATAGCAGCTGCGTTCCCCATCCTCGGCTTATACGTTTTCTCTTTTTTTTGTGACAAAATTAGGTGTCTCGGCTTATATTCGGGTCAGCTTGTATTCGAGTATATACGATAATCAACCACACATAAAACTTGAGCATTTTGGGGGGGGGGGGGGGGGGGTTAAACAACCAGTCTCTGGGAGCTACAAAAATGGTGGAAACATGTATTTCCCCCTGTTTTTCAGCTCATAGATTAAAGGGAAATTTCCCTGTTCCAGAACATCAATGCAACACCATTCTGAAACACTAAACCAAGTGTGAGGGGAAATTACAATTTAATACAGCAAAGCTACCTCCCATTGTCAGGAGCTGTTTTAATAAAGTCCCTTCACACACACACACACACACACACACACACCACATTTCCTGTTACAGACCGTTCGGTTCCATTGGGTTTTAATGCCTTATAATGCTTTCCTTGCGCTTTCATTTTAATTTTAATGCCACTCTCAACATTTTATGATATGACATTTTTCCTCTGTTTCTTAGATTTATGGCACTTTTTTAGTGTTCACCAGCCAGAGTGCCAATAACATGGAGATTGCTATTTATACATGTCGCAAATGAACAGAAAAGCATGAACAAGTCACACCAATGAGTCCTTAAAAATTAAGAAATTGTACTTTGGTTTGGCAGATTGCAATTTATTTATTTGTCGTGTCAGGGCAACCAGTCAATTGTATTAAATTTCTAACAGAACAAAACAAACAGACAGACAAAACACAAAATTTGTGAGTTTGGTAGTTGATTAGATGTCCTTTGACCAGTATCTGGCCACTTGGAGTGCCTCTGGTGTTGCTGCAAGAAGGTCCTCCATGGTGCATGTGGCAGGGCTCAGGTGGCATTGCAGCACGTGGTCAGTGGTTTGCTCTTCTCCGCACTCGCATGTCGAGGATTCCACTTTGTGGCCCCATTTCTTGAGGTTAGCTCTGCATCTCATGGTGCCAGAGCGCAGTCTGTTCAGCGCCTTCCAAGTCGCCCCGTCTTCTGTGTGCCCAGGAGGGAGGGAGTCTCTCATTTGGTATCAGCCATTGATTGAGGTTCTGGGTTAGAGACTGCCACTTTTGGACTCTCGCTTGCTGAGGTGTTCCAGTGAGTGTCTCTGTAGATCTTAGAAAACTATTTCTTGAATTAAGTCATTGATGTGCTGGCTGATACCCAAACAAGGGATGAGCTAGAGATATCACTGCCTTGGTCCTTTCACTATTGGCTGCTACTTCCCGGCGGATGTCAGGTGGTTGTAATGATTCTTACCTCGTAGGCCAAAGTAGGAGCCTGAGATGTCAGTAAGCAGGCCTCCATTTTGAGAGTGTAAGCGAGGGAGGTGGACATCTTGGGAGTGTAAGAGTAGAAGAGGGGAGGAGCTGGTGCTCTCTCTGGATTGGTTAAGGGAGATGGGAGGAGGCCTCCATTTTGAGAGTGTAAGCGAGGGAGGTGGACATCTTGGGAGTGTAAGAGTAGAAGAGGGGAGGAGCTGGTGCTCTCTCTGGATTGGTTAAGGGAGATGGGAGGAGGCCTCCATTTTGAGAGTGTAAGCGAGGGAGGTGGACATCTTGGGAGTGTAAGAGTAGAAGAGGGGAGGAGCTGGTGCTCTCTCTGGATTGGTTAAGGGAGATGGGAGGAGTTTAGCCCTGAGAGGGAAAAACTGTCAGCTTGTCAGAAAGAGAGGAGATTGATTTTTGGCTTTGAAGGAAGAGGGTGATTTTTGGGAATAGAGTAGAGAGGCGGATTTTTGGGTGAGCAAATATTTTTACTGTCAGAGGGCATTTGGGACAGGCGATTCTACATTTATTTGGCCAGGAGGGTCAAAGTAGACACCTGTGTGCTTGTGTAGGATTTGTTACACAAGTGGTTTGCTCTCTGGGGTCAGAGTAGTTTAGCTGTTAGAGAACTCTGTCTAGAGTGCAGCTCTTTGCTCTGGGGACAACCGGGTTTGGTTTGTCTGGGGAACTCACTGCTACTGTATCAGGGTAGAGTGAGGAGTCTTGCGCATATCTAAGTTAGGAAACCTATTTAAGTAACCATTATGAATATTGTGCCTCTGTAACCATTCAAGCTTGTGCGCCTAGTTTGAGAAGATAGTTGTTTGTTCAAATATATTAGTAAACATTTCTCTAGTTCAACTTTTAAGCAGCCTCAGTAGTGACTCATTCTGTGTGAATAATTCCAGAGGTTTTTAACATCTTTACATCTCAGTCATTTCAGGGAGCCAAAGGGAGAGCTGGTGGGCAGGAAGGGATTTACCTCAGGGACAACATCTTTAGTATTCCCAAATTACTTTGGGTGGTGGCAGCAACTCTATCAGAGTATACACGTTACCTCAACAATCATCTAAACTGGGTTGTTGTAGGTTTTTCCAGGCTATATGGCCATGTTCTGGAGACAATTTTTCTCCTAACGTTTCGCCTGCATCTATGGCAAGCATCCTCAGAAGTAGTGAGGTTTGTTGGAAGTCGGAAAAATGGGTTTATATATCTGTTTTATATATCATCTAAACACTCCATGCCAGAATCATATTGGTGTCCATTAGCAAGATTTATTTTGAGATACCAGTTCATGATTCTTTAAAATGGTGCCAGCAGGCGGGATGTATTAGAAAATATAGTCCCCCAGGGTCCAGGATTCTGACTTTGTTATATGGTGCAATACCGGCTAAGCAGTGTAATTTCTCCAGTGGTGTAGGGCGCAGACACCCCGTGATAATGCGGCATGTCTCATTCAGAGCCACATCCACTGTTTTAGCGTGGTGAGATGTGTTCCACACCGAGCATGCGTACTCAGCAGCAGAGTAGCGTAGCGCAAGGGCAGATGTCTTCACTGTGTCTGGTTGTGATCCCCAGGTTGTGCCAGTCAGCTTTCGTATGATATTGTTTTTAGCAACCAATTTTTGCTTGATGTTCAGGCAGTGCTTCTTGTAGGCCACAGCATGGTCTTGTAGGTCAGAGCACGGTCACTATTGCACTGGGAGATTAATGGTAATGACTCTGATCGAACAAGAGGAAGTCATAAGTGTGGTAGTTTGAAGCATGCATCTCCATGTTTTCCCAGACCCCACACAGCACACTGTTTCCACATCTGGACAGCTAAACGATAGATCTTTTATATCTCTTTCACACCTTGCATATTACTTCCCTGCCCTAGAAATACTGGACAGTAGAAACAAAATGTGATGCAAGAGGGTAGGCAATGTTATAGCCTGGATGGGGCTTATGGAAGTTGTAGTCCAAAATATGTGGAGGGATATTTCCTATGCAAGTTTTGTAAAGGTGCCGGTTGTAAGCAACTCAACAAAGCTAACTTTGTCCCACTGTATACGCCAAACACGGCTGATAGTAACAGATCTTCTTTATTAATACATAGTATTGCACTAGGGTGTACGCTTGAGTAGAGACATGCCCAGAACTAAGCTGTGCTTTGTATCACTGACAGGAATTTGTCAAAATTGGTAGGAATTACATTTGCTCCCATGCAGTTTGAGTCCATCCTTCTGTCTTTTGGCCCTGTCCACTGCTGTAATGCAAGCCCTGGGATCCTTTCCGAATTGGAAGCCAACCCCTGGAACAAAACAGATACCCTTTCCCATTTGGGTATTTGGGTGTGCTGCAATGCTCCAGTGGGATTCCTTCCTAGGTGATCCTCAGAGCTCGGGATGCTTGTCTGTTCTTGAGATGTAAAGCACATGTCTGGGTTTTAGATGGATTAGGGATCAGCTGGTTTTCCCTGTAATAGGCAGTAGGGGCACCTAGAGCAGATAGCAATAAAGAAACACAAATGCAATGCATCTCTCTGTTCAAAAGTCCGACTGAATTCTTCTGAAACTCTTCCCAGGTCAGAGAGTCATGGCGCACATCATTCTCTTCTGTGAAAATGAACAGTATCATAATTGTCCCCCCATCTGGACAAGAAAGGCCAGACTAGGAAATGTCCCAAGACTCAATATTATGTACAAAAACAATTTCAATCGCAACAAGCTCAATGTAAACACAATGTGTGTTTACGTATGTGTGCATGTGTGCATGTGGTTTTGTGCATGCGTTGTCATGTATTTTTTGTTTTTTGGCTTTTTTAGTCTCTTCTGTTGTGTTTATGAGTGATGGTCACTCACTGGCCTGATAGGTGTGTTGTGTCCAAATTTGGTTTCAATTTGTCCAGTAGTTTTTGAATTATGTTAATCCCACAAACAAACAAACAAACAAACATTACATTACATTTAGATAGATAGATAGATAGATAGATAGACAGAGAGAGACACTTGCCATCCCTGCCACACGTTGCTATGGTCCAGCCTCTGAATATGTGTTTTGGGTGTGTATGTATGTTTATTAGGGCTGGGCGGTTTCGTTTCGTTAATTCGTAATTCGTTAATAATTCGTTAATTCTTTCAATTACAAAACGATAACAAACTATTCTGGAGCAATTATTAAAAAAAACGAATTTTCAAAAACGTTTTGTAAATGCTTCGTATTTCGATATTGTATTCATTTCGTTATTGTTTTGAGGTCGTTTCGTTATTATTTCCGCATGTCTGGGCCAGTTTTATGGTTTAATTAGTGAAAAAAAATTATAATATCACACCAACAGTCAAGAACAGAGGGAGAGGGAAGCTTCAGAAGGTTTTGGAGGTTTTTTAGCGTATTTTGCGGTCGCGTCCGCCATTAACGAATCAATTCGTTATTGTTTCGGAAATCGATTCCTTAATTTTTTACCATTTACGAAATTTCGTAAATATCGAACTTTTTAAAAGGAAAATTTTGTAATTATTTTAAATATCGAAACAAAAAAAAAACCCCAAATACAAATCGATTTTAGAAACAATTTTTTCCGTTGTTACCCAGGCCTAATGTTTATATATGTGGTTTTGTGCATGCGCTGTAGCATCTTTTTGCTTTTTGGGCTTTTTGAGTCCCTTCCGCTGTGTTTTTCAGTGTTTTTCTTATTATTTATATAGATGTACACTTTAATCCCTCCAATATACTTATGCAATTCCAGATGAAATATAGCCCAGTCGAAAACCTGGTGTCCAGAAGGCTGCGCGTGTTTCAAAGAAGGGCTTAGGGCTTTCCCCTCCCCTTTTGGAAAATGGTTTTAAAATTCAACCCTTAACTTTCACCCCAAAAAAAAAATCTGTCTCTAATTTCAAACTCAAATAAGCGCCCAGCATGGTGGCCTTTGTTGTGTTCCTTTCCCTTGCCCTCCTCCCTGGCATTGCATAACAAAAGTGTCTAAATTCACACCATCTGGCTGATAAAGACCGGGGCTCAGTGGCCGGCTGGCTCAGCTGATTATCTCTGGGGCTGGCTGTCTCGTCTGGGCCTTGTGGCGAAAGTCACAGCTGTGGGCTTCGCTGGCGCTCAATGCAACGCTGTTATTAGCCAGCTGTAGTCCCCGAGACTACTTCTGTTCACATTATAATATCTTTTCAGCCCCCTGAGCATCAAGGGCGCTGTGACTTCTGGCAGCAGCCAAACAAAAAACGTTTCCCCTCTTCGAAAAGACTTGGCGACTGGAGCAGGCAGAAAGAGAGGTCTTCCAGGAGAAGGAGGAAGATGACTTATTTGGACCAAAAAGGAAAAAAAAACCCAGCAAATGTACATGTGTTGCGTGTGCAGTTTTGCAGGCGTCCTCATCTGTGCTTTCCGCCCACCCCAGAAATCAATTTCATGGAAGTCCATAGGATTTCTTGGAAAATATTGACAAGCTCTGAAAAGCCCAAGTTGAAAATTGGAGAAGGGCCCGGTAGCATTAAAGATGGTGCAGAAGGAGGAATTATGGCACTCCGTGCAGTCATGCCGGCCACATAACCATGGAGGTGTCTACAGGGGCGGCTCGTCCATTACGCAAAGTAAGCGGCTCGTCCATTACTTCAATTGGTCCAGCGGGCAGCAGCCAGGATGTTAACTGGGGCCCATTATCAAGAGAGGTCTACCCCTCTGTTTAAGGAGCTCCACTGGCTGCCATTTATTTTCCGAGCCCAATTCAAGGTGCAGGTGCTCGCCTACAAAGCCCTGAACGGTTTGGGACCACCCTACCTGCGGGACCGCATCTCCATTTACGAACCCACACGCTCACTCCGATCATCTGGGGAGGCCCTGCTCGTGATCCCACCCACGTCGCAAGCACGTTTGGTGGGGACACGGGACAGGGCCTTCTCTGTGGCGACCCCCCGACTTTGGAATGCCCTTCCAAAAGATCTCCGACAGGCCCCTACTTTAGCAGTTTTCAGAAGGAACCTAAAAACCTGGCTGTTCCGATGTGCCTTCCCAGATTAGGAATTTCCCCTTTCCAAATCCTAGAAGCACCTTAGCTCAACAGATGTTACTGCACACCGCACCTTTTAATCCATGTTCCTCCTGCCATCTCAGCATTTTAATCCCTGTACCCCACTGCGCCGGCCGAACCAGTTTTAATTGTGTCTTGAGGTAGTTATTGTTGTTATTTTGCTTGATTGCTTTGTTTTGCTTTGTTTAGTATCGTGTTATGTTTTTATTGTATTGTGTTTGAGGCTCTGGCCTGTGTAAGCCGCATCGAGTCCTGCGAGAGATGCTAGCGGGGTACAAATAAAGTTAATAATAATAATAATAATAATAATAATAATAATAAGCGGTCGCAGAACACTTTTTTTTGCCAGGGGCACAGAGGCGCCTCTGTAAATGCCCCTCGATCGCCACTTGAGGAGCGCCCCCTCAGCTCACAACAGCCCTAGCAGTCCGGGGGGAGCCTCGGCTTTCTTGCCTCGCTGCTGGGCGATCCTCTTCCCAAAGGGGACGGGCCCTTGAGCCTCGCCTTACCCCTCTCGTTCCTGCTCCACCCAGCCACTGGGTGTGTGAGAAGAGCCGGCGCTCAATCGTTCTCCACGTTCGATCCCTTCCCCATGACCGGCTCCCTTTCCCGATCCCCCGGCACTCCACCCGCCTCCTCTCCTCTCCCCAATCTGCGGGTGGGCCAAGGGGTGGAGCCGCCGCGCCTGGCCTGCTTCGGGTCCGGAGGCGTGTCTGAAGACCCCAGCGTGCACACCAAAAGTCGCCTCTTCTCCTGACTTTTTCTTCAGCCATTGGGACCAAGAGAGAGAGAGAGAGAGAGAGCCCCTCCGTCTGGAAGTATCTCCCACCTCCGCTCCCTCCTTTGTTTTTGCGCCTACCTTCAGGAAAGGTGGACATCTCCACCTCTCTCTCTCTCTCTCTCTCTCTCTCTCTCTCTCTCTCTCGGTCCCAATGGCTGAGGAGAAAGTCAGGAGAAGAGGTGACTTTTGGTGCACACGCCGGCGTCTTCAGGCACGCCTCCGGACCCAAAGTTGGCCAGGCAAGGGAGCAAGTGCGGCAAGTGTAGTTACTGGGATGTATCGTTCACGTACAATCAAAGAGCATTCTGAACTCCACCAATGATGGAATTGAACCAAATATGGCACACAGAACTCCCACGACGAACAGAAAATATATATCAATGATTGGTTGGGGGGGGGGGGGGCAAAATACTGTTTGCTTACTGTTGAAAATTACCTAGGGCCACCTCTAACTACTGAGCTGCTGAACTAGTTGACCAAAAGGTTGCAGGTTGAAATCATGGGAGTGGCGTGAGCTCCCACTGTTAGCCCCAGCTTCTGCCAACCTAGCAGTTTGCAAACATGCAAATGTGAGTAGATCAATAGGTACAGCTCCAACAGGAAGGTAATGGCACTCCATGTAGTCATGCCAGCCACATGACCTTGGAGGTGTCTATGGATAATGCCAGCTCTTCAGCTTAGAAATGGAGATGAGCATCAATCCCCAGAGTTGGACATGACTGGACTTGAGGGGAAAACATTTGCCTTAACTTGTTACTCAAGCAACACCTGATAAAATTGCCTCTTCAACACAAATATTGGAGCCCCTGGTGGTGCAATGGGTTAAGCCCTTGTGGCGGCAGGGAAAGCAGGTTGAGCTCCCTCTGTCAGCTCCAGCCCCCCATGTGGGGACATAAGAGAAGCCTCCCACAAGGATGGTAAAACATCCAGGCGTCCCCTGGGCAAGGTCCTTGCAGGTGGCCAATTCTCTCACATCAGAAGCAACTTGCAGTTTCTTAAGTCGCTCCTGACATGAATATATATATATATATATATATATACACACACACACACACACAAATGTCAAGGTACAGAGGATCTTCCTAGATTTCACAATTTGGTGATTCTCAACCTTCCTAATGCCGCGACCTCTTAATAAAGTTCCTCATGTTGTGGTGACCCCCAACCATAACATTATTTTCGTTGCTATTTCACAACTGTAATTTTTCTACTGTTATGAATCGTAATATGAACATCTGATATGCAGGATGTATTTTCATTCACTGGACCAAATTTGGCACACACTAGAATACTGGGGAGGGTTTGGGGGGGAGCTGATTTTGCCATTTGGGAGTTGTAGTTGCTGGGATTTATAGTTCACCTATTATCAAAGAGCATCCTGAACTCCACCTTTGATGGAATTGAACCAAACTTGGCACACAGAACTCCTACGACCAAGAGAAAATATTGGAAGGGTTTGGTGGGCATTGACCTTGAGTTTTGGGAGTTGTAGTTCACCTACATCCAGAGAGTACTGTGGACTCAAACAATGATGGATCTGAACCAAACTTGGCATGAATACTCAATGTGCCCAAATGTGACCGCTGATGGAATTTGGGGAAAATAGATCTTGACATTTGAGAGTTGCAGTTGCTGGGACTTATAGTTCACCTACAATCAAAGAGCATCCTGAACTCCACCTATGATGGAATTGAACCAAACTTGGCACACAGAACTCTTACGACCAAGAGAAAATATTGGAAGGGTTTGGTGGGCATTGAGCTTGAGTTTTGGAGTTGTAGTTCACCTACATCCAGAGAGCACTATGGACTCAAACAATGATGGATCTGAACCAAACTTGGCATGAATACTCAATGTGCCCAAATGTGACCGCTGATGGAATTTGGGGAAAATAGATCTTGACATTTGAGAGTTGCAGTTGCTGGGACTTATAGTTCACCTACAATCAAAGAGCATTCTGAAATCCACTAAATGATTGAATTGAAACAAACCTGGCATACAGAACTCCCATAATGAACAGAAAATATTGGAAGGGTCTGGTGGACATTCACCTACAATCAAAGAGCCCCTTTCTGATGGTCTTTTGTGACCCCCCCCCCCCCCCGAAATCCCTCTCGTGATCCCCCCAGGGGTCCCAACCCCCAGGTTGAGAAACATTGATATAGTGGGGGGAGATCAAGACCAACAGAAATCAACTTAAAACATTGAAAGGGATTTAGAAGACTTAGTAGAACACAAGTTGAAGACGAAATAAAACTGTGATATGGCAGCTTAAAAGCCAATATGATTCTAGGCTGCATTAATAAGAGTACAGTGCAGGCATGGGCAAACTTCAGCCCTCCGGGTGTTCTGGACTTCAACTCCCACCATTCCTAACAGCCTCAGGCCCCTTCCTTTTCTTTGAACTTTGGGAAGAACTTCCTAACTATGAGAGCCGTCCAGCAGTGGAACTCTCTGCCTTTTTTTGTCAAGCAAAAAAAAAGTAAGCATTTGCAGTATAGTTGATTTTGCCCAGGGGCGCTCTTGAGGCACTCTTGGGGGAAAATAGACCTTGACATATGCGAGTTGTAGTTGCTGGGATGTATAGTTCACCTACAATCAAAGAGCATTCTGAACTCCACCAATGATGGAATTGAACCAAATATGGCACACAGAACTCCCACGATGAAAAAGAAAATATATATCAATGATTGGTTGGGGGGGGGGGGGGCATGCCAAAATACTGTTTGCTTACCATTGAAAATTACCTAGGGCCGCCTCTGACAACAGCAGAGAGGAAACAAACAAGGACATCTAATCACCTCTCAACAAAAGTTTGCTCCAGGCACTGTCAGGCCATTATATGCTAATCAAGGTGGTCAGTTGAAACATTCACACCTAGCTCCAGCAGACAAGAGTCCTTTGGCCCACCCTGGTCATTCCACAGATATATAAACCCATTTTCCTAGTTTCAACAGACTTCACTACCTCTGAGGATGCTTGCAATAGATGCAGGCGAAACGTCAGGAGAGAATGCCTCTTGACCATGGCCATATAGCCTGAAAAAACCTACAACCACCCAGATCTAGGTCTTCCTTGCACTTGAATCTATAGAAATAAAAATATAATGTTCATTTGTGGGATTAACATAACTCAAAAGACACTGGGTGAATTGACACCAAATCTGGACACAAGACATCTCTCAGGCCAAGTTTTAGCTCTCTTCTGAAATGTTAAAAGGGAGGGGGCTGATCTGATGTCCTTAGGGATGTTGTTCCATAGCTGAGGGGCCACCACTGAGAAGGCCCTGTTTCTCATCCCTGCTAGTCGTGCTTGTGAGGAAGACGGGACTGAGAGCAGGGCCTCCCCAGATGATCTTAAAGTCCTTTAGGTTCCATTTTTATTATACTTGACCCCAAAGCAGAGATCTTTTCTATTCATGCTTCCTCAGCTGGATAGACACTGCCATTGACTCCATCTCTCATTAGTGAAGCCAATGTTTAGTGGGGATGGGAGCTGTAGTCCAACAACATAATGTTCAGGACACTCCACCTGAACATTAGGAAGAACTTCCTGACTGTAAGAAGAGCTGTTCAGCAGTGGAACTCTCTGCCTCGGAGTGTGGTGGAGGCTCCTCTACAAATCCCAGCAACTACAACTCCCAAATGTCAAGATTCTATTTTCCCCAAACTCCACCAGTGTTCACATTTGGGCATATTGAATATTCGTGCAGAGTTTGGTCGAGATCCATCATTGTTTGAGTGCATAGTGATCTTTGGATGTAGGTGAACTACAATTCCAAAACCAAAGGACACTGCCCACCAAACCCTTCCAGTATTTTCTGTTGGTCATGGGAGAACTGTGTGACAAGTTTGGTTCAATTCCATCGTTGGTGGAGTTCAGAATGCTCTTTGATTGTAGGTTAACTATAAATCCCAGCAACTACAACTCCCAAATGGCAAAATCAATCCCCCCCCAACCCCACCAGTATTCAAATTTGAATGTATCGGATATTTGTGCCAAATTTGATCCAGTGAATGCAAATACATCCTGCATGTCAGCTGTTCACATTACGATTCATAACAGTAGAAAAATCACAGTTATGAAGTAACAATGAAAATAATGGGTTGTTGTGGGTTTTCCAGGCTATATGGCCATGTTCTAAAAGCATTCTCTCCTGACATTTCACCTGCATCTATGGCAAGCATCCTCAGAGGTTGTGAGAATGCTTGAGATAGATGCAGGCAAAACGTCAGGAGAGAATGCTTCTAGAACATGGCCATATAGCCCGAAAACCTACAACAACCCAGTGATTCCAGCCATGAAAGCCTTCGACAATACAATGAAAATAATGTTATGGTTGGGGGTCAACACAACCTGAGGGACTGTATTAAGGGGTCGCAGCATTGAGGTTGGGAACCACTGCCTTGGATGATATGCGCCATTAAAACATTACACATAGCCATCACAAACACACAGGGACGGCTCGTCCATTATGCGAAGTAAGTGGTCTCAGAACACTTTTTTTGCCAGGGGCGCAGAGGCGCCTCTGTAAATGCCCCTCTGTAAATGCCACTTGAGGAGCGCCCCCTCAGCTCACAACAGCCCTAGCAGTCCGGGGGGAGCCTCGGCTTCCTTGCCTCGCTGCCGGGCGATCCTCTTCCCAAAGGGGCCGGGCCCTTGAGCCTCGCCTAGCCCCTCTCGTTCCTGCTCCACTTGGCCACCGGGTGCGCGAGCAGAGCCGGTGCTCAATTGTTCTCCACATTCAATCCCTTCCCTATGACCGGCCCCTTTCCCGATCCCCTGGTGCTCCACTCACCTCCTCTCCCCAATCCGTGGGTGGGCCAAGGGGCGGAGCCGCCACGCCTGGCCCGCTTTGGGTCTGGAGGCGTGCCTGAAGACCCCGGCATGCGCACCAAAAGTCGCCTCTTCTCCTGACTTTCTCTTCAGCCATTGGGACCAAGAGAGAGAGAGAGAGAGTCCCTCCGGCTGGAGGTATCTCCCACCTCCGCTCCCTCCTTTGTTTTTGCGCCTACCTTCAGGAAAGGTGGGCATCTCCACCTCTGTCTCTCTCTCTCTCTCTCTCTCTCTCGGTCCCAATGGCTGAGGAGAAAGTCAGGAGAAGAGGTGACTTTTGGTGCACGTGCCAGGGTCTTCAGGCACGCCTCTGGACCCAAAGCGGGCCAGGCAAGGGAGCAAGTGCGGCAAGTGTAGTTACTGGGATGCATAGTTCACCTACAATCAAAGAGCATTCTGAACTCCACCAATGATGGAATTGAACCAAATATGGCACACAGAACTCCCATGACAAACAGAAAATATATATCAATGATTGGTTGGAGGTGGGGGCGCGCCAAAATACTGTTTGCTTACCGTTGAAAATTACCTAGGGCCGCCTCTGCAAACACACCAAGGATTTCTCTAAAATTGGATCCAGTGCTTGTGTTGAAAGAAGTCACTTTGGAACACTTCAACACTTATTCCACATTTCAGTGAGACGAAACCATGTTTGGGTGCCACTAATAGAGAGCGAGTCAAGCGCCTGCCATTGGCAGTGTCTAGCCAATTGTGTGCAATGTGGTGACTTCCACATATGTTGGACAACAAAGTGCTTAACTGCAACATGTTTTCTGTATTGTGATAGTTTGCCCACAAAGAAACAAAAGAGTCTTACCTGCACATCACCTCATGCGTGAGCAGTACTCTGCACATTTCGGGGTTCTTGTTTTGTCCTTCATAGGCGATCGGCTGCGGAATATATGGAGAATTATTAGGAGCTGGCCTCAAACAAACAAAATGCATTGTTTTCCCAACCAAATTTATTTACTTTATTTCTATACCGCTTTTCTCAGCCCCTAGGCGACTCAAAGCGGTTTACACAACAATGCAAAATATCACAAAACAGTATAATGCAATTAAAACAGATTATAACATCAACAATTAACAACAGCATAACAATCGCAATGCCTCAACAATAAAATCAGAATCCTATGTATTCCTATGTTCATTTCACTGTTTAGTCAAACGCTTGTTCAAATAGCCAGGTCTTCACCTTCCTCCAAAATGCCAACAGCGAAGGGGCCGATCTGATGTCTGCAGGTAGGGCATTCCACAGCCGAGGGGCCACCACTGAGAAAGCCCTGTCTCTCGTCCCCGCCAGGCGGGACCAAGAGCAGGGCCTCCCCAGACGATCTTAGTGTCCTCTTTGGTTCATAGGAGAAGATGCGTTCGTAGAGGTAAGTAGGGCCAGAACTGTTTAGGACTTTATAGGCTAATGCCAGCACTTTGAATTGTGCCCGGTAGCAAACTGGCAGCCAGTGGAGCTGGCTCAACAGAGGAGTTGTATGCTCCCTGAGTGCTGCTCCTGTTAGCAACCTGGCTGCCGAGCGCTGGACCATTTGAAGCTTCCGAGCACTCTTCAAAGGCAACCCCACGTAGAGAGCATTGCAGTAGTCTAAGCGGGATGTAACCAGAGCGTGGACCACCGTGGCCAAGTCAGACTTCCCAAGGTACGGGCGCAGCTGGCGCACAAGTTTTAATTGTGCAAAAGCTCCCCTGACCATCGCCAAGAACTTTCCCACACAGAACCCCCATGACCAACAGAAACCAAAACTTCTCTTCTATTAATTAAAGAAAGATGAATTGGGGGAAGATGAAACACTGTTTGGAAATGGCAGCATTTATCAAGCATTTCCCTCCATGCTGCTGGCAAGGTGCCCCAGGAAAGCCCACCAAAACTCTAATTAGAAATCTATATAAATAAATAAAAATGTAATGTTCGTTTGTGGGATTAACAGAACTCAAAAACCACTGGACAAATAGACACCAAATTTGGACACAAGACACTTAACAAACCAATGTATGTCCTTTACTCCAAAAATTGATTTTGTCATTTGGGAGTTATAGTTGCTGGGATTTATAGTTCGCCTACAAATAAAAGAGAATTCTGAACACCACCAAAAATAGAATTGGGCCAAATTTCCTATACAGAACCCCCATTCCTTGAAGAGACTCACTAGGGCGAGCCTCCCTCCAGCCTCACACGCTCTCCCTTGCCCACACATACGTACTTCACTGGTGTGTGCCAGGCATGCCTGCTTTCCCCTCCTTGTTCCAGATTTGGTCCAGTGAATGAAAATACATCCTGCCTATCAGATATTTACATTACGATTCATAACAGTAGCAAAATTCCAGTTATGAAGTAGCAATGAAAATAATGTTATGGTTGGGGGTCAACACAACATAAGTTGCATGCTGCAAGTCGCTTCTGGAGTGAGAGAATCAGCTGTCTACAAATACATTGCCCAGGGGACACCCGGATGTCTTGCAATTCTGCAGGGAGGCTTCTCTCATGTCATAAAGAGGAGGGGAAGGAGTAAGGTGGAAGGAACCACAACATTTTGCACTGAGGAATAGGTTCCTGCCCGGGGAAAACATTGGTGGAGAAAAGGAGGACCAAGGCAGTGACATCTCCAGCCCACCCACTGTTTGGGTATCAGCCAGCATGCTGAGGAACTGTATTATGGGGTTGCGGCATTAGGAAGGTTGAGAACCAATGCTCTAGAGATCCTGGGGTTTGTAGTTTGGTGGAGAACTAGCAAGAGAAGGAATGGTTAAACTTGGGCCATCTGGGTGTTTTGGACTTCAACTCCCACAACTCCCACAAAAGCCGGTAGGCTGTTAGGAATTGTGGAAGTTGAAATTCCAAACACCCAGACGGCCTAGGTTTGCCCATTCCTGAGCTAGAAGCCTTGTAAAACTAAAACTCCTATGATTCCATAGCATTGAGTCACGGCAGTTAAAGTGGTGTCGAACTGCATTACTTTTACAGTGTGGATAGCATCCAGAGTAAAAATAAAGATTGCAAGATTAGAAGAAAGAAGTGAAAGAAAGCAGTCAGAAGAGGAAAACACCACTTACCTGTTTCGTGACGGAGTCAATGAGCCTCACGAAGAGATCTTGTTCAGTTCTTACACCTAAACATAACACAAAAGTAGTGGGATAAAAATGCTTCCAAAGGATCCCTTTCACAAGCCACTCAATGTATAGGATTACGAACTATGCAACAGGACCACAGCCATATATCACGCATATCCATGCTAAGGATAAGCAAAGTGTTGCTGAACTGCAACTCCCAGCATTCTTTATCACATATTGCATGGAGTCAAGTTGATGAAAGCAGAGGTTCCACAACTTTTGGAAGTCTTCTGGCAAAAGTATGATACCTGGGACCCAAAAAGATCTTGGAGTCCTCGTGGACAAGAAGTTAAACATGAGCCAACAATGTGATGCGGCAGCAAAAAAAGCCAATAGGATTTTGGCCTGCATGAAAAGGAGCCTAGTGTCTAGATCTAGGGAAGTCATGCTCCCCATGCTCTATTCTGCCTTGGTTAGACCAAACCTGGAATATTGTGTCCAATTCTGGGCACCACAATTGAAGAGAGATATTGACAAGCTGAAATGTGTCCAGAGGATGGCGACTAAAATGATCAAGGGTCTGGAGAACAAGCCCTATGAGGAGCGGCTTAAGGAGCTGGGCATGTTTAGCCTAAAGAAGAGAAGGCTGAGAGGAGATATGATAGCCATGTATAAATATGTGAGAGGAAGCCACAGGGAGGAGGGAGCAAGCTTGTTTACTGCTTCCCTGGAGACTAGGACATGGAACAATGGCTTCAAACTACAATAGAGGAGATTCCATCTGAACATGAGGAAGAACTTCCTGACTGTGAGAGCCGTTCAGCAGTGGAACTCTCTGCCCCGGAGCATGGTGGAGGCTCCTTCTTTGGAAGCTTTTAAACAGAGGCTGGATGGCCATCTGTCAGGGGTGATTTGAATGCAATATTCCTGCTTCTTGGCAAAATAGGGTTGGACTGGATGGCACATGAGGTCTCTTCCAACTCTTTGATTCTATGATTCTATGATTCATTCTATGATTCAATGCTGGTTGAGCGACATGGGTCAGAATTAGAGAAGCAAAGACATTACATATTTGAACATGTTTGCATACAATATCAGGATAGTCTTAAGCACTATGCTTGGCTGTTTGGTGTCCCCCTCCCCTTTCTGTCCCCCGCTTTCTGGTGAACTATCTTACCACGACTCTGTCGCACCTGTGTCTCTCAGTCTGTCTTAGCATTGAGTTCCAGCTATCATACTTTTGCCAGTCTTCCTTTTGCCCAATTCAAACTACAGCTCCCATTTTTCCATGCACAATTATACGAGGGGTATTTTTTAAGTAAGGTCCGTTTTGTTGTAGACACTAGTAGTTTGTGCACATACCGCAACGAGCACATGCGTCATGTACCGGCATGCCTCGGGAACAACTGTGCTCAGTTTCCGCTCTGTAGCTCACCTGTACGGTTCTGTTCTGTGCTTTAAAAATGTTTAAGACTATCACCTCACCCTCCGCATGTGAGGTTCGCTCAGTGATACGGTTTTTGTCAGCAAGGAACCTGCCTGCTGCAGAAATCCATCGACAGATTTGTGAAGTGTACGGTGAGACTGTGATGAGTGAAAGCAAAGTGCATAAGTGGGTACGACAGTTCAAAGATGGCTGTGACAATGTCCATGATGAGGACCGCTGCTCCGGTCGCCCTTCTTTGATTACAGACGATTTGGTGGCTTCAGTTGAAGCGAGGATTCGTGAGAACAGGCGCTTCACAATCACAGGTCTCTCAAACGAATTTCCTGACGTGTCGAGTTCAGTGCTTTACAACATTGTTTCTAAACACCTGAAGTTTAGGAAACTGTGCTCCCGTTGGGTCCCGAAACTCCTAACAGAGGACCACAAAAACCAAAGATTTGAGTGTGCGATCAAATCAAATCGTCTGTAATCAAAGAAGGGCGACCGGAGCGGTCCTCATCATGGACGTTGTCACGGCCATCTTTGAATTGTCGTACCCACTTACGCACTTATGCTTTCACTCATCACAGCATCACCGTACACTTCACAAATCTGTTGATGAATTTCTGCAGCAGGCAGGTTTCTTGCTGACAAAAACAGCATCACTGAGCGAACCTCACATGCGGAGGGTGAGTTGAGAGTCTTAAACATTTTTAAAGCACAGAACAGAACCGTACAGGTGAGCTACAGAGCGGAAACTGAGCACAGTTGTTCCCGAGGCATGCCGGTACATGACACACGCGCTCGTTGCGGTATGCGCGCAAACTACTAGTGTCTACAACAAAATGGACCTTACTTAAAAAATACCCCTCGTACATGCTTCTCTTCCTCTGGTCGCACTATCTCAACCTAAGAGAAAGGCCAATCCCCTCTGAACAAATTCCTCCCAAAAACATTACAATAAGTTCACCTTTGGGTTGCTTGATGTCAGGAGCAAGTTGAAGCCACACAACAACAACAACAACAACAACAACAACAGATAGAGCTGACAAGAGAAAACTGGAGAGCTTGTGTAGAAGAAAGGACTTCAGCAAGTGTAATGTGTTACCTGATTGCATAACAAGCCACACCTGCTGGAATCCCTGCACAATTGTTAAAGGTACAGGAGCCCTATCTAATTTTCATTCAGTGCCCCCTAGTCCTTACTCAGTATCCATCCGTGCCCCTTGTCTCTCTTTGGGTGCATCTACACTGTAGTATTAATGCTGTTTGACTCCACTTGAACTGTCATGGTTCAATGCTGGGAGTTGCAGTTTGGTGAGGCATGAGCACTCATTGGCAGAGAAGACTAGACCTTGTCAAACTACAACTCCCATAATAAAAATTAAGTAAATTCTAGGGTATTGTAGGATTTTCCGGGTTATATGGCCATGCTCTAGAGGCATTTTCTCCTGACATTTCGCCTGCATCTATGGCAAGCATCCTCAGAGGTAGTGAGGTCTGTTGGAAGTAGGAAAATAGGTTTATATATCTGTGGAATGACTAGGGTGGGACAAACGACTCTTGTCTGCTGGAGCTAGGTGTGAATGTTTCAACTGACCACCTTGATTAGCATTTGATGGCTTGGCAGTGCCTGGGGAAATCTTTTGTTGAGAGGTGATTAGATGTGCCTGATTGTTTATTCTCTGTTGTTTTGCTGTTGTAATTTTAGAGTTTTTTAATACTGGTAGCCAGATTTTGTTCATTTTCATGGGGGACCTTGTCGAAGGCCTTCCTGAAATCCACGTACGCTACATCCACGGCATTTCCCGCATCTACCCAGCTTGTAACTCCATCGAAAAAAATCAGTGGTTTCCTACTCTTGGTCCTCCACGTGTTTTGAACTCCAACTCCCCAAGTTCGGGTGAGCAGGTCCAATGATCAGGAATTATGGGAGTCTACATTCAAAAGACCTGGAGCCCCAAAGGTTGGACTCCACTGAACTAAATCCTGTTCTTAATGCCAACTAGAGTAGATTCTTACAGGCAATTGACCATTGAATACTTGATTCAATGAATCTGTTGGAGCTGAGACTATCCAACAAGCTTCCAACTTTTTAAATCTCAGGTTAGATGACTTTTTCAGAGCCAAAGATGGCGGGAGCTCAGGTGACTCACCATTGCTATAGAGAAGCTGCAACTTATAGTGGGTCCCATTATTGGTTTTTTCGTTGCCTTGTTCCTGAAAGAAAGAGAGGAGAGAGAAATTATTTGGGAAGGTAATGTAATGCAATTCAAAAAGGATTTGGCCTGCCAGTCTTCCCAGCACTGACATTATTAATTGACTAGTGGCACAATGTGATCCATCCATACTTGTTCAGAAGTCCAACTGAATTAAATAATAGATAGAGGATTGCAATGCGGGTCGTAACAAAAATGCCCTTCTAATCAACTGTCTCTCAGACATTGATCACCTATTGAGAATAAGTTTTTTTCCCCCGAGTTTATTTATTTATTTATTTATTTATTTATTTATTTTGAACATTTACCCCACCCTTCTCAGCCCCGGGGGGGGGGGGGGGACTCAGGGCAGCTTACAATTGGCAATAATTCAATGCCGCATCATAAAATACAGAATAACAAATATAACAATTAAACATGAACATTAATAAATAAAGATTAAAACAGTATGCTTACACTCTGATTAGCTATTGCCCGTCTGGTGGCTGTTTAGCTAGCCATCTACTAATGATTACTCTGCTTAACTTATCCAAATCCTGTCCCATGCCATAGTCAGACATTATCAATTGTCCTTTAACCGGATTGCCCGAAGGCCTGGTCCCACAGCCACGTTTTAACCTTTTTTCTAAAGGTGAGGAGGGATGACGATGACCTAATTTCCCCCGGGAGCAAATTCCACAGGTGGGGGTCACCACCAAGAAGGCCCTGTCCCTCGTCCCCACCAAGCGCATTTGAGACAAAGGCGGGGCAGAGAGCAGGGCCTCCACAGGCGATCTTAAGCTCTGAGGTGGGACGTAGAAGGAGAAACGTTCAGACAGGTACGCTGGACCGGAGCCGTATAGGGTTTTATAGGTCAAGACCAGCACTTTGAATTGTGCTCGGAATTGGATCGGTAGCCAGTGCAGCTGGCACAGCAGGGGGGGCGGGGTATACTCCCTGTATGACGCTCCGGTGAGTAATCTAGCTGCCACCCGTTAGACTAATTGCAATTTCCGAACAGTCTTCAAAGGCAGCCCCACATAGAGTGCGTTGCAGTAATCTATTCGGGGTGTAACAAGAGCGTGGACCACTGTGGCCAGATCAGTAGGCTTGGGCGATCAAGAAAAAAATTGGTTCTAAACTCATTTCGTTTCTAGGGTGCGCTAGCGTTTCGAAATTCTGAGGACTTCCAAAATTTAAGATTTCAAAATTTCGAAATTTCCGAAATTTTGTAAATTACGAATCGATTCGTTAATGGCGGACGCGATTGCGCAATATGCTAAAAAAAACCTCCAAATGGGACAGGGGGAACTTCTGAAGCTTCCCTCTCCCTCTGTTGTTGACTGTTGGTGTGATAAAACAAACAACAACTATATTATATTATATTATATTGTTGTATATTATTATTATATTACTATATTATATTGTTGTATATTATATTATAATATTATTATATTATATTATTGTATATTATATTATATTATTATATATTATATTATATTATTGTATATTATATTATTATATATTATCTTATATATTATATATTAGTATATTATATTATAATATATTACATATATTATATTTTATTATAATATACAATTATAATATAATATAATAATATAATATACAATACTATAATATAATATAATATAATATAATTATAATATTATTATATAATATATTATATTATAATTGTAATATTATATTATATTATATTATATTATATACTAGCTGTACCTGGCAACGCATTGCTGTGGCATAGAGTGAGGGTATGAAAAATAAAGTAATGAGAAATTTTGGGCAAGAAGCATGAGAGAGGAGGGAAGCAGCAGAGCAAAGGGACCAGAAGTGGGGTAAATGCGAGATTGTAAAACTTGCACCAGACATACGAAAATAATTTCGAAATAATTACGAAAATTGGAAAAAAATGTTTCTATTCTTAATTACTCCTCACACTATTCCTGCATGGCTCGATATTGGATCGTAAGCTAATTTAAATACGAATCAATAACGAATTACGAAATTAACGAACTGGATCGCCCAAGCCTACAGATCAGACTTCCCAAGGTACGGGCGTAACTGGCGCACAAGTTTTATTTGTGCAAAAGCTCTCCCGGCCACCGCCGAGACCTGGGGTTCCAGGCTCAGCAATGAATCCAGGATCACCCCCAAGCTGCGAACCTGCGTCTTCAGGGGGAGTGTAACCCCATCCAGTACAGGCTGTAACCCTATGCCCTGTTCGGCCTTATGACTGACCAGTAGGACCTCTGTCTTGTCTGGGTTCAGTTTCAATTTGTTAGCTCTCATCCAGTCCGACACAGCAGCCAAGCACCGGTTCAAGGTCTGGACAGCCTCCTTGGTGACAGATGGGAAGGAGTGACAGATTTGGACGTCATCCGCATAGAGATAACACCTTATTCCAAAACTCCGGATGATCTCTCCCAGCAGCTTCATGTATGTGTTAAACAACACAGGGGACAGAATTGAACCCTGTGGGACTCCACACGACAATGGTTGTGGGGTCGAACAGGTGTCACCCAATAACACCTTCTGGGACCGTCCCTCAAGAAAGGACTGGAGCCACTGCAAGATCACGTTTAACCCTGGTCCCACTTTTCATCTACCTCGCTGGATGTTTTTTAGCAGCATCAGCTTTGAAAGACTGGTGAAGGAGGATTGGAGAAGCACAGGCCCCTTCTACACTGCTCTATAATCCAGATTGTCAAAGCAGATAATCCATAGTATCTGCTTTGAACTAGATTATATTATTAATCCAATTTGCTAGCCAACTTGCTTCTTATCATCCAATTAATTGACTTCAGACAGTTGTTTCTACTTCAGTAGCGGCTCTTATCTTTATTTACATTTCATTCATTGCAATAACACTGACTCGTTAACACGATCAAATGCAAGGGAGAAGAACAATGGTGTCTGCTATATTCAGATCCCACTGTTATCAGCTCATTAATTCAGTGTCCAGACTCCTTGTCTTTTGCAACATCTTCCTTGTCTGTTCTACTCATGCTTCATAATGTTCCAAAGATTAACTCTCTCATAGTTAGCATGGACATTTTATGCTTGTACAATATATATTGACATTACTCTGATATATATGACTCTACACAACCATATAATCCAGTTCAAAGCAGATATTTTGGATTTGATATGACAGTGTAGAAGGGGCCACAGACATTCAGTGCCAGGTTGCAGCGGTGAGTCTGCCATAAACAATGTGATGGAGCTTGACCTGAGAAAGAATGGGAGTCCTTTCTAGCCCTGCTCGTGATCCCACCTACGTCGCAAGCGCGCTTGGTGGGGACACGGGACAGGGCTTTCTCTGTGGCGGCCCCCCGACTTTGGAATGCCCTTCCAAAAGAGCTTCGTCAGGCCCCTACTCTAGCAGTTTTCAGAAGGAACCTAAAAACTTGGCTGTTCCGATGTGCCTTCGCAGATTAGGAATCCCCATCCCAAGTCCTAGAAGCACTTTAGCACAACCATTGTTGCTGCACACCGCACTTTTAATCCTACGTTCCTCCTGCCATCTCAGCACTTTTAACCCTGTACCCCATTGCGCCGGCCGAACCAGTTTTAATAGTGTCTTGAGATATTGATGTATTGTCATTGTTGTTATTTTGCTTAATTGTTTTGATTTGCTTTGTTTATTGTTGTGTTATGTTTTCTATTGTATTGTGTTTGAGGCTTCGGCCTGTGTAAGCCGCATCGAGTCCTTCGGGAGATGCTAGCGGGGTACAAATAAAGTTAATAATAATAATAATAATAATAATAATCCTATTGCAGCTTTATGTTTCAACCTACAACAGGCAGTGTAAACAGCAGCTGCATCCAGAAGCTACAATTGGGTGTGCATGAACAGCAAGCACGGATTGAAAAACGTGGCCAACAAAATACAAATACTAAGCAAAGTGAGAACAGTGAAAGAAAAAAGTCATATCTAAAAGCATTTTGGAAGAAGCATTGCAGAGTACGAATGTTTAGTTTATTTAGGGCAGTGTTTCTCAGCTTGGGGGTCCAGGCCCTGGCGGGGAGGGTTGCTAGGCAGAGGGGTCACCAAAGACCATCAGAACACATATATTTTTGATGGTCTTAGTGGGGTTCAGAATGCTCTTTCATTGGAGGTGAACTATAAATTCCGGGCAATACACATCCCAAATGTCAAGGTCTATTTTCCCCAAACTCCACCAGTGTTTACATTTCAGCATATTGAATATCCGTGCCAAGTTTGATCCAGATCTATCATTGTTTGACTCCACAGTGCTCTCTGGATGTAGGTGAACTACAACTCCAAAAGTCAAGATCAATGCGCACCAAACCCCTCCAGTATTTTCAGTTGGTCATGGGAGTTCTGTGTGCCAAGTTTGGTTCAAGTCCATTGTTGGTGGAGTTCAGAATGCTCTTTGATTGTAGGTGAACTAAAAATCCCAGCAACTACAACTGGTATTTAAAGTTCACCTACAATAAAAGAGCATTCAAGGACTATTTCCCCCAAATGTCAAGGAATATTTTCCCCAAACTCCAATAGTATCCATATTTGGGCATATTGAGTATTCATGCCAAGTTTGGTTCAGATCCATCACTGCTTGAGTCCACAGTGCTCTCTGGATGTAGGTGAACTACAACTCCCAAACTCAAGGCCAGTGCTCACAAACCCCTCCAGTATTTTCTGTTCATCATGGGAGTTCTGTGTGCCAAGTTTGGTTCAATTCCTTTGTTGGTGGAGTTCAGAATGCTGTTTGATTGTAGATGAACTACAAATCCCATCAACTACAACTGGTATTTACAGTTCACCTACAATAAAAGAACATTCAAGGACTATTTTCCCCAAATGTCAAGGACTATCTTCCCCAAACTCCAGTAGTGTTCACAATTGGGCATATGGAGTATTTGTGCCAAGTTTGGTTCAGATCCATCATTCTTTGAGTCCACAATGCTCTCTAAATGTAGGTGAACTACAACTCCAAAGCTCAAGGTCAATGCACATCAAACCCAGTTTATTCTATTGGTCGTGGGAGTTCTGTGTGCCAAGTTTGATTCAATTCCATCATTGGTGGAGTTCACAATGTTCTTTGATTGTAGGTGAACTATAAATCCCAGCAACTACAACTCCCAAATGACAAAATCATATTTTTAGTGATGGACACTCCTTGGGTTACTAGGTGTCTTGTGTCAATTCGTCCAGTGGTTTTTGAGTTACGTTAATCCCACAAACAAACATTACATTTTTATTTATACAGATATTCACATTACAATTTATAACAGTAGCAAAATCACTGTTATGAAGTAGCAACAAAAATAATTGTATGGTTTGGGGGTCACCACAACATGAGGAACTGTATTAAGGGGTCGCGAGGGGAATTTTACCTAACTTGCTCATATTGTTTGTTGAGCCCCTGGTAGCGCAGTGGGTTAAACCCCTGTGCCGGCAGGACTGAAGACCGACAGGTCGCAGATTCGAATCCGGGGAGAGGCGGATGAGCTCCCTCTATCAGCTCCAGCTCCTCATGCGGGGACATGAGAGAAGCCTCCCACAAGGATGATAAAAACATCAAATCATCCAGGCATCCCCTGGGCAACGTCCTTGCAGACGGCCAATTCTCTCACACCAGAAACGACTTGCAGTTTCTCAAGTCGCTCCTGACACGACTAAAAAATATTGTTTGTTTCCAACAAGTTTGCTGAAATATGCTGCTGTGGTGCAAGAAGCGATTTCTCTTCTTTCCATGTCATTTCTGCCTCTGGTACCAAGTTTTCTCTTGAATAAATAATGCCCAGGAACACCTCTACCTTGTTAAAAGAGAAATCCCTTAATAGAACTGCAGAAGGAGTGATGTTGCCAGCTTTGCCCTCTGGAAAACTACACAACTTTGGTTTCTCCTGCTCTGTTTCTCCATCCCTTCCTCCTTTTCCCTCAAGCTGCGTTTTCTTCATGGTGTGTCCATGAATTTCATGGATTCTCATGAACTGGAGATGTCTCTGCCTTGGTCCTTTCACTATTGGCTGCTACTTCCCGGCGGATGTCAGGTGGTGCAATACCTACTTTTGGACTCTTGCTTGCTGAGGTGTTCCAGCGAGTGTCTCTGTAGATCTTAGAAAACTATTTCTTGATTTAAGTCATTGACGAGCTGGTTGATACCCAAACAGGGGATGAGCTGGAGATGTCTCTGCATTGGTCCTTTCACTATTGGCTGCCACTTCCCGGCGGATGTCAGGTGGTGCAATGCCGGCTAAGCAGTGTAATTTCTCCAGTGGTGTAAGGCGCAGACACCCCATGATAATGCGGCATGTCTCATTCAGAGCCACATCCACTATTTTAGTGTGGTGAGATGTGTTCCACACTGGGCATGCATACTCAGCATCAGAGTAGCACAGCGCAAGGGCAGATGTCTTCACTGTATCTGGTTGTGATCCCCAGGTTGTGCCAGTCAGCTTTCGTATGATGTTGTTTCTAGCACCCACTTTTTGCTTGATGTTCAGGCAGTGCTTCTTGTAGGTAAGAGCACGGTCCAGAGTGACTCCCAGGTATTTGGGTGCGCTGCAATGCTCCAGTGGGATTCCTTCCCAGGTGATCTTCAGAGCTCGGGATGCTTCTCTGGAGGGCCGTAGCCAGAAAAAAAATTCGGGAGGGGTTGAAAATTTTGCGGGGGGGGGGTTGAAAATTTTGCGGGAGGGGGTCTGAAACCTGCCTCCTAGCTCACGCTGAAGCAAAGAACACAGCAAGAGGCAGAGCAGCCTTCAATAGCCTGCAGCTCCGCCCCTGTCAACCACCTCCACCAAGTCTGGCCTCCTTAATGAGAGCACTCAACACTCCCCCCCCCCCAACTTGGTTGCTTCACTACATCGGCTATTGCTGCAAGTAATGACAGTGTGAATAAATTGTCAATATTTGCTTGAGATAGTGCTTGCAGTTCTGGGGGGACTCTTAATTTTTGCATCTCATAGACTTAGCATGGGGATTTGGTTAACCAGTTAAAATTCATGAGTAAACCAGGTTTTTAAAAAAAAATCTGAAACATTTGGGGGGGGGGGGTTGAACCCCTAAAACCACCCCCTCGCTACAGGCCTGCTTCTCTGTTCTTGAGATCTCCAGCTCATCCCCTGTTTGGGTATCAGCCAGCACACCAACGACTTAAATCTAGACATAGTTTTCTAAGATCTACAGAGACACTCGCTGGAACACCTCAGCAAGCGAGAGTCCAAAAGTGGCAGGCCCAAACCCAGCACCTCAACCAATGGCTGATACCAAATGAGAGACTCCCCCCTGGGCACACAGAAGACTGGGCGACTTGGAAGGCGCTGAACAGACTGCGCTCTGGCACCACGAGATGCAGAGCCAACCTTCAGAAATGGGGCTACAAAGTGGAATCCTCGGCATGCGAGTGTGGAGAAGAGCAAACCACTGACCACCTGCTGCAATGCACCCTGAGCCCTGCCACATGCACAATGGAGAACCTCCTTGCGGCAACACCAGAGGCTCTCCAAGGGGCCAGGTACTGGTCAAAGGACATTTAACCAACTACCAAACTCACAAGTTGTGTATTTTTCTGTCTGTTTGCTTTGTTCTGTTAGAAATGTAATATATAATGGACTGGTTGCTCTGACACGACAGACAAACAAACAAACAAACAAACAAATGGATTCTCATCTGCTGTTAATTCTTTACAAATATCTCTATAGACCAATAAGGACAAAGTAACGAGATCTGCACCAAGCCACAACTTGTGTCAAAGTTTGGTTTCCTCACAAAATGTAACTCTTCGGAAGCAATGCTATTAGAAAAGGATTCGAAATACAGTTCTTTTAGAAGAGGGTTAATTTCAAACTGAAATGCATTTCTGGACTTTTGATCCACAATCGAGGGCCCTTCCACACAGCCATATAACCCAGAATATCAAGGCAGAAAATCCCACAATGTCTGCCTTGAACCGGGTTGTCTGAGTCCACACTGCCATATATTCCAGTTCAAAGTGGAAACCTCACTAAACTACAAACCGCAGAATTCTGCAGGAGGCAGAAACCAGATTTTAAGTGGATTTTTTTCTCAAGTGTGATTTTTTTTCTTGAGAAACTGCAAGTCGCCTCTGGTGTGAGAGAACTGGCCGTCTGCAAGGACGTTGCCCAGGGGGTGCCCAGATATTTTGATGTTTTACCATCCTTGTGGGAGGCTTGTCTTCCATACCTCCGCATGGGAAGCTGGAACTGACAGAGGGAGCTCATCCACACTCTCCCCTGTCAGTAGCAACTTGAAAAACTGCAAAGTGAGAGAATTGGCAGTCTTCAAGGAAGTTGCCCAGGGGATGCCTGGATGTTTTGATGTTTTACCATCCTTGTGGGAGGCTTCCCTCCTATGTCTCCGCACAGGGAGCTGGAGCTGACAGAGGGAGCTCATCCACGCTCTCCCCAGTCAGGAGCAACTTGAGAAACTGCGAAGTCACTTCTGGTGTGAAAGAATTGGCTGTCTACAAGGACGTTGCCTGGATGTATTGATGTTTGACAATCCTTGTGGGAGGCTTCTCTCCTATGTCTCCACACGGGGAGCTGGAGCTAACAGAGGGAGCTCACCCACACTCTCCTCTGTCACGAGAGCCTTGGGAAACTGTGTGCCCAGGGGGATGCCTGGATGCTTTGATGTTTTACCATCCTTGTGGGAGGCTTCTCTCCTACGTCTCCGCCTGGGGAGCTGGAGCTGACAGAGGGAGCTCACCCACACTCTCCTCTATCACGAGAGACTTGGGAAACCGCGTGCCCAGGCGGATGCCTGGATGTTTTGATGTTTTACCATCCTTGTGGGAGGCTTCTCTCCCATGTCTCCCCACGGGGAGCTGGAGCTGACAGAGGGAGCTCATCCACACTCTCCCCTGTCAGGAGCAACTTGAAAAACTGCAAAGTGAGAGAATTGGCAGTCTGCAAGGACTTTGCCCAGGGGATGCCTGAATGTTTTGATGTTTTACCATCCTTGCGGGAGGCTTCCCTCCCATGTCTCCGCATGGGGAGCTGGAGCTGACAGAGGGAGCTCACCCACACTCTCCTCTGTCACAAGAGACTTGGGAAACCGCGTGCCCAGGGGGATGCCTGGATGTTTTGATGTTTTACCATCCTTGTGGGAGGCTTCTCTCCCATGTCTCCGCACGGGGAGCTGGAGCTGACAGGAGGAGCTCACCCACACACTCCCTGGGATTCGAACCGGCGACCTGTCGGCTTTCAGTCGCCACCGGGGGCTCCTAGTGTGATGAAGGGACAGAGAGAGAATCCACCCGGGTTGTTTCCCACCCAGGAAGGCGAGAGGGAGAGAGAAACACCTACTTTGTCGTTTTCCACGAAGTCCACGAAGGCCGTCCGCTCGATCTCCACGGGCTGGCCCTGCCGGTCGTACAAGGCCAAGACGAAGTGGAAGAAGTTGGACTTCCTCAGGTTGGAGGGCGGCTGCTTCTCGAAGTGGGCTCGCGACAGGGCCACGCCGCTGCGGACACGGGACAGAAAACACGCGTGGTAAGCGAAAGGCAGAGGGAAGCATTCAACAGTCCCTGTGGGTGCCAATTGAGCGGTGGCCATTCAAGTGGGGTCCAAGTACATTCATTCTAGAGCAGGCAGCAGGGGCCGACTTGGGCCCTCCCGGTGTTTTGGACTCGAACTCCCATAATTCCCCACAGCTTCAGGCTTAAGCGGCTGAGGGGAAAACGGAAGGGGCCTGAGGCTGTCAGGAATGGTGGGAGTTGGGGTCCAAAACACCCGGAGGGACCAAGTTTGCCCCAACACCTACAACTGTATACACTGCCACATAATTCAATCACATTATCTGCATTGAACCGGATTGTTTGAGTCTACACTGCCATATAATCCGGTCACATTCTCTGCTTTGAACCGGATTATGTGAGTCTACACTGCCATATAATCCGGTCACATTATCTGCTTTGAACCGGATTGTGTGAGTCTACACTGCCATATAATCCGGTCGCATTATCTGCTTTGAACCGGATTGTGTGAGTCTACACTGCCACATAATTCAAAGACATTATCTGCTTTGAACCGGATTGTGTGAGTCTACACTGCCATATAATCCGGTCACATTATCTGCATTGAACTGGATTGTATGAGTATACACTGCCACATAATTCGGTCACATTCTCTGCTTTGAACCGGATTGTGTGATTCTACACTGCCATATGATCAGGTCACATTATCTGCTTTGAACCGGATTGTGTGAGTCTACATTGCCGTATAATTCGGTCGCATTATCTGCTTTGAACCGAATTATGTGAGTCTACACTGCCATATAATCCGGTCACATTCTCTGCTTTGAACCGGATTGTGTGAGTCTACACTGCCGTATAATCCGGTCACATGATCTGCTTTGAACCGGATTGTGTGAGTAGTATACACTGCCACATAATTCAATCACATTATCTGCATTGAACCGGATTATGTGAGTCTACACTGCCACATAATTCAATCACATTAAATGCATTGAACCGGATTATGTGAGTCTACACTGCCATATAATCCGGTAACATTATCTGCTTCGAAACCACCAAACCACAAGCCCTTGGCATGAATATTCAATATGCCCAAATGTGAACACTATTGGAGTTTGGGGAAAATAGTCCTTGAATGCTCTTTTGTTGTAGGTGAACTTTAAATCCCAGTTGTAGTTGCTGGGATTTATAGTTCACCTACAATCAAAGAGCATTCTGAACTCCACCAACGATGGAATTGAACCAAACTTGACATACAGAACTCCCACGACCAATAGAAAATACTGGAAGGGTTTGATGGGCATTCATTGACCTTGAGTTTTGGAATTGTAGTTCACCTACATCCAGAGAGCACTGTGGACTCAAACAATGATGGATCTGGACCAAATTTGGCACTAATACTCAATATGCCCAAATGTGAACACTATAGGAGTTTGGGGGAAATAGTCCTTAACATTTGGGAGTTGTGGGTGCTGGGATTTATAGTTCACCTACAATCAAAGAGCATTCTGAAATCCACCGACAATGGAACTGAACCAAACTTGGCACACAGACCTCCCATGATGAACAGAAAATACTGGAAGCGTTTGATGGGCATTGACCTTGAGTTTGGGAGTTGTAGTTCACCTACATCCAGAGAGCACTGGGGACATTTCCCAAAAGATTTGCAGGCTTTTTCTGTCCATAGAGTTGGGTGAATAGTCAATGTTTTCCTTCCAGTTTCCTCCCAAAACAAAGGTCCGGCTTCAACTCTATTTGCCGGAATATTTCCTACTTCTTGGGAAATGGAAAGGAAACAAACAACAATACCGCTTTCTCTCTCTCTCTCTCTCTCTCTCTCTCTCCCAGATATGACAATATCCCGCTTTAGATTTGGAGTCTATCCCACCCTCTGCAAAAGCGAAACTTTTGAGTATATGGCACTCAAGTGCGTTATTTTCGTGTGGGTCAAAAAGTAACGCCTCCATGGCTCTAACTTTTCCTTCTTTCCCAGTTTCTGGACTATCTCTGCATGATAGGATAGAGGGGACCTTGCTCTACTGAAAGGAGCCTTTTCCTGGTCAGATTGACTGATTAGAACCAGGAATCTGAAGCTCAAAGCAAGAGTCGCCCTTGGATTTCTGGCCAAAGGTGGTTGATGTGTGCCAAGGAAACCCATCAAACAAGGAAACCCATCAAAAATCAAGCAAAACCTCTGATTTTCCCCCAAAATGATTTTGATGCCTGGGTTCAATGGGTACAAATTGAGGGTGACTCTGTGGAGTGGTGGTTTTGGGTAGAGAGGACAGTCCAGGGTAGGACCTGGAGCAACTTCTGCTGTTATGTGATTGGAGGAGGCAAAACTTTTTGACCGTCCACACACGTCGAATTAACGCACTTTGAAACCTCTTTATTCCCCTGCTATGGAAGCCTATCCACTTCATCACACTAGAGAATGAATCCACTTTAAATCCGGTGTCTGACTCCTGCAAGATTCTGGGGCCTGTAGTTTTGTGAGGCTGTGCAAGGCCCCTCCCTAAACTACAAACCCCAGAATTCTGCATGAGGCAGAAACCGGGTTTGAAGCGGATTAATTCTCTAGTGCGATGGGGCTGTAGGATTTGTCATTCGGAGAGGTATTGGAGGTTTTGTCAGAGGGCCTAGATAGATAGATACTAGATAGATAGATAGATAGATAGATAGATAGATAGATAGATAGATAGATAGATAGATAGATAGATCTATAGATATATGTGTGTATGTATATATATATACACATACATATATATTGTTGTTGTTCATTCGTTCAGTCGTCTCCGACTCTTCGTGACCTCATAACCAGTCCACGCCAGAGCTCCCTGTCGGCCGTCACCACCCCCAGCTCCTTGTGTGTGTGCGTGTATATATATGTGTGTGTGTATATATATACACATACATATATATTGTTGTTGTTCATTCGTTCAGTCGTCTCCGACTCTTCGTGACCTCATGGACCAGTCCACGCCAGAGCTCCCTGTCGGCCGTCACCACCCCCAGCTCCTTGTGTGTGTGCGTGTATATATATGTGTGTGTGTATATATATACACATACATATATATTGTTGTTGTTAATTCGTTCAGTCGTCTCCGACTCTTCGTGACCTCATGGACCAGTCCACGCCAGAGCTCCCTGTCGGCCGTCACCACCCCCAGCTCCTTCAAAGTCAGTCCAGTCGCTTCAAGGGTGCCATCCATATATACACACACACATATAATATAATATATAATATATAATATAATATAATATATAATAAAATATATAAATATTATATATAATATATAAAATATAATATATGTAAAATAAAATATATAAAATATATATTAAATAATAATATAATATATATATAATATAAAATATAATAATATATATTTAAAAAATATAAATATTATATATATAATATATAAAATAAAATATATAAAATATTATATGTGTGTGTGTATATGTGTGTGTATATACACACACATATAGACACACACACACACATATAATATAATATATATGATATAAAATATATTATATATAATAAAATATATAAATATAATATATAATATATAAAAATATAATATATATAAAATATAATATATAAAATATTATATGTGTGTGTGTATATATGTGTGTGTGTATATATACACACACATATATATACACACACACAAACATATTATATATCTATATCTATATATAGATATAGATCTATCTATCTAGATCTAGATCTATCTATCTACACACACACATATTATATAATATATATAATATAAAATATTATATTATATACAATAAAAATATATAAATATTTTATGTGTGTGTGTATATATATATATATATACACACATACACACACACATAATAAAATATTATAATATATATATACATATTATATAATATATATAACATAATATATATAAAATAAAATATATAAAATACTATGTATTTGTGTGTATACACACATATATACACACGTATATAATATATATAAATTAAAATATATAAAAATATTATATATGTGTGTATATACATGTGTGTATATACGTGTGTGTGTATATATATATATATATATATATACCCGTATATATATACACGTGTGTGTATATATATATATGTATATACATATATATATATGTATATACATATATATATATATACACACACACGTGTATATATACGGGTATATATATTATATACGGGTATATAATATTACCCACATCTTCAGGCTTAAGCGGTGAGGGGAAAACGGAAAGGGCCTGAGGCTGTCAGGAATTGTGGGAGTTGGAGTCCAAAACACCTGGAGGGCCGAAGTTTGCCCATGCCTGGTCTACACTGCCATATAATCCAGATAATCAAAGCAGATGCTCTACATTACGTGAGTCTACAGCAAGCATGGGCAAACTTGGGCCCTCCCGGTGTATTGGACTCCAACTCCCACAATTCCTCTGGCTTGAGCGGCTGAGGGGAAAACGAAAAGGACCTGAGGCTTCAGGAATGGTGGGAGCTGGAGTCCAAAACACCCGGAGGGCCCAAGTTTGCCCTTGCCTGCTAGAGACTCACATAATGTAGATCATCTGCTTTAATAATCTGGATTATATGGCAGTGTAGACCAGTCAGGGGCCAACTTGGGCCGTCCGAGTGTTTTGTACTCCAACTCCCATCATTCCTAACAGCCTCAGGCCCCTTCCTTTTCCCCCTCAGCCGCTTAAGAGAATCCCAAAGCGCCCCAAGGATGACTTCCAGATGCTCCAAAGGGAGAGGTCAGGCTCCCCAGAATGCGTGTCAGTCAAAAAGTCACCCACCCAAAAAGTCACCCTGAGTGTGGACTCAGATAATCCAGTTCAAAGCAGATATTGTGGGATTTTCTGCCTTGATAGCCTGATTGTGTGGAAGAGCCCTCAGTCTTCCTATAAATAGGATCACTGACAATATAACCCTACACCTCAACTGAGTTCATGGGGGCTTTCTCCGTGGAATTCTCAAGGGTGTGCGTGGGTAACTTTTGCGTGGACCAGAAAATAAAAACTGCCCCGATTTCTCTTCTCTTCGGGTTGATTATATTCCGATAAAAAGTCGGGATCTTAAACCGGAATTCTAAGGATGGCAGTGAGGTTCCACGCGTGGATCAGTGTCATGAGTGGGTCTCTTGCTATAAGAGTCAGGTGCAAGTTTGATTTTTTTTATTTTTAAAAGAAATCCCAATTCTTATTGGTTTCACCCCAGACATAAGTAAGGGATGGCAGTGAGGATCCACGCGTGGATCAGTGTCATGAGTGGGTCGCTTGCTATAGAGTCCGGTGCAAATTTGATTTTTTAAATTATTTTTAAAAGAAATCCGAATTCCCTTTGGTTTGACCCCAGACATAAGTAAAGGGTGGCAATGAGGATCCACGCGTGGATCAGTGTCACAATTGGGTTGCTTGCTATAAGAGTCCGGTGCAAGTTTTTTTTAAAAAGAAATTCCAATTCTTTTTGGTTTCACCCCAGACATAAGTAAGAGACGGCAATGAGGATCCACGCGTGAATCAATGTCACGATTGGGTCACTTGCTATAAGAGTCCGGTGCAAATTTTTAATTATTATTTTTAAAAGAAATCCCAATTCTTTTTGTTGTCACCCCAGACATAAGTAAGGGATGGCAATGAGGATCCACGCGTGGATCAGTGTCACAATTGGGTCGCTTGCTATAAGAGTCCGGTGCAAGTTTTTTAAAAAGAAATTCCAATTCTTTGTGGTTTCACCCCAGACATAAGTAAGGGATGGCAGTGGGAATCCACGCGTGGATCAGTGTCACGAGTGGGCCACTTGCTATAAGAGCCCAGTGCAAATTTGATCTTTTTTATTTTTAAAGAAATCCTGCTTCCTTTTGGTTTCACTCCGGATTTATAAGTATTGTTTATATTTAAAGCATGATTAAAAGGGATCTCCAAGGGTCATCTAGTCCAGACCTTTTGCCCTGCAGGAATGGGGGTGCGTCTACATGGCACAATTAACGCAGTTTGGTACCGCTTCAACTGCCATGCCTCCATGAATCGTGGCTGATGTAGTTTGGCAAGATTTCTAGCGTTCTCTGCCTCAGATAGTGGGTGCCTTCACCAAACCACAAGCCCTAGGATGCCATAGCATTGCGCCCTGATAGTTAAAGCGGTTCCAAAGTGCGTTAATTCTATAGTGTAGATGCAAACTGGGCTAAAAGGGGGAAAAGAACAGGCAGCGGACCTTCTTTTGTGAGGGAAATTTCTCTTCAAGCGCATTTTCACTACTTCAAGTGGATTGGGAAGCGCAGGAAAAGCCTTAAACCGGGATAAAATCAAACCACAGGATATTCCGAATTATAATCTCGATCCGGCTCCATAGTTTGGAGCGGTGTTTCCCGGATCGAAGTTTATATTTGCTTGAATTAAAAAGGTGAGTTTGGGTTTTTCCCGTCGCGCGTGGCTCCTGGATTTCTTCCCACGCGTGATCACTAATCTCGGGGATTTTTTCTTCTCTTTCTCTCTCAAGGACGTTTCCAAAGCCCGATTCGAAGTCAATCCTTTTCCTTTCGAATCCGACCCCGTCCGGGTGGCGTTGCTAACCGTCGCGAGCGGGTCCGTGATTTCTTTCCACGCATGACCATTAATCTCGGGAGTTTTTTCTTTCTCTTTCCCTTCCTGGGACGTTTCCAAAGCCCGATCCGAAATCAATCCTTTTCCTTTCGAATCCGACCCCATCTTAGTGTCGTTGCTAACCGTCACGGCGGGTCCGGGACTTCTTTCCACGGGTGACCACAAATCTCGGGAGTTTTTCTTTCTCTCTTCCTCTCAGGGACGTTTCAAAACTCCGATCCGAAATCAATCCTTTTCCTTTCAATTTCTTTTCCCATCCGGGTGGCGTTGCTAAACGTCGCGCGTGGCTCCTGGAATTCCTTCCACGCGTGAACACGAATCTCGGGAGTTTTTTTTTCTTTCTCTTTCCCTCCCAGGGACTTTTCCAAAGCTCGATCCGAAGTCAATCCTTTTCCCTTCGAATTCTTTTCCCATCTGGGTGGCGTTGCTAACCGCTTGGACTCAAGGAGGGTGATTATTATTATTATTATTATTATTATTATTATTATTATTATTATTATTACCTTTCCTGGCGGGTAATCTCATTGTATTGACTTCCAACTTCCTTCCCAAATCAGGACAAATCAGGTGACCTGGGAATCTTTGCAAATACTGCACTTAGATATGAATTAAGAGGAGGAAAATCCTGAGTTTTCTGGCTTTGGAATTGTCGGGTTTGGAATATTTTGCAGAAAATACTTTTTCACTCGGGAGGAAATTCAAGTGGATTGTTGGTGCGTGCCTTTAAAGTGTGCCTGTTGTTGTGGTTGTGGTTGTTGTTGTGTTTTTCATCCTAAAGCGTTCTTAGCAAGGGGTATTTGAGGCTGAGAGAGTGTGACTCTCCCAAGGTCACCCAGTGCCTCGAGTGGGGGGGGGGGGGGGATTTAAAGCCTGATTTTCCATAATTTACTCAACCTTAACGGCTAGTAAATATTTTAGAACTCTAAACATGTTTTTGGGGGGTCACTTATTGCAATTATTTCCTTCCGAGCTGTTTTTCTTTCAATATAACCCTACACCTCAATAGAGTTCAACGGGGAATCAGATGAAGTCTCAAGGGGGTGCGTGGATTACTTTTGCGTGGACCAGAAAATAAAAATTACCCTAATTTTCCTTCTCTTTGGATCATGGATTTCTGGTTGATTATATTCCCACAGTAAGTCGGAATCTTAACGTGGGATCCAAGGAATGGCAGTGAGGATCCAGGCGTGGATCAGTGTCATGAGTGGGACGCTTGCTATAAGAGTCCGGAGCAAATTTGATTTTTTTTATTTTAAAAGAAATCCCAATTATCTTAGGTTTCACTCTACAGATAAGTAAGGGATGGCAGCGAGGATCCACGCGTGAATCAGTGTCACGAGTGGGCCGCTTGCTATAAGAGTCCGGTGCAAATTTGATTTATTTTTAATTTTTTGAAAAATCCCAATTCTTTTTGGTTTCACCCTACAGATAAGTAAGGGATGGCAGTGAGGATCCACGCGTGAATCAGTGTCACGAGTGGGCCGCTTGCTATAAGAGCCCGTTGCAAATTTGATTTTGTTTTTAAAATTTAAAAAAATCCCTAATTCCTTTTGGTTTCACCCCAGACTTATAAGTAAGGGATGGCAGTAAGGATCCACGCGCGGATCAGTGCCATGAGTGGGCCCTTTGCTATATTAATCAAATTTGTGTTATATATATATATTAATCACACACACACACACATATATATATATATATCACAAATTTGATTAATATAGCAAAGGGCCCACTCATGACACTGATCCGTGCGTGGATCCTTACTGCCATCTCTTATATATCACTGTCATGAGTGGGCCCTTTGCTATATTAATCACACACACACACACATATATATACATATACATATATACATACATACAAATATACATATATAACAAATTGGATTAATATAGCAAAGGGCCACTCATGACACTGATTTTTATATATATATATATATATATATATATATATATATATATATATATATATATCTGCTTCCCTTTGTGTTCACTTAACTCCAGACTTAGAAGTATTTTTTTATATTGATATAATGATTAAAAGGGATCTCCAAGGGTCAGCTAGTCTAGCCCTTTTTGCCTGGCAGGAATGTATAGCTCTTACTTAGAGCCCTCCAAGCTTACAAGCTCTTGCTTAGAGCCCTCCAAAAATTGAGAATCCTTTCAGTTCTGGCTTTCTGGTTGATTATATTCTACAGTAAGTCAGAATCTTAACCCGCAGTCCCTGGGATGACTGAGGACCCACGCGTGTCACGAGTGGGCCACTTTCTATAAGAGTCCAGAGCAAATTTGTTTTTATTTTATTTTAAAAGAACCTTATTTTTTTTGTTTCACCCAGACATATAAGTAAGGGATTGCAGTGAGGACCCACGCGTGGATCAATGTCACGAGTGGGCCACTTTCTATAAGAGTCCAGAGCAAATTTTGTTTTGTTTTTTATTTTAAAAGAACCCCTAATTTTTTTTGTTTCACCACAGACATATAAGTAAGGGATTGCAGTAAGGATCCACGCGTGGATCGGTGACACGAGTATTGTTTATATTGATATAATGATTAAAAGGTATCTTCAAAGGTCATCTAGTCTAGACCCTTTTTGCCTTGCAGGAATGTATGGCTCTATTCCTCCTACAAGCTCTTGCTTAGAGCCCACCAAAGATTGAGAATCCTTACAGTTCTAACTTTATGGTTGATTATATTCCTACAGTAAGTCGGAATCTTAACCCGCAGTCCCTGGGATGGGAGTGAGGACCCACGCGTGGATTAGTGTCACGAGTGGGCCACTTTCTATAAGAGTACAGAGCAAATTTGTTTTTTTAATGTTAAAAGAAACCTTATTTTGTTTCCTCCCAGACATATAAGTAAGGGATTGCAGTGAGGACCCACGCGTGGATCAGTGTCACGAGTGGGCCACTTTCTATAAGAGTCCAGAGCAAATTTGGTTTTTTAAAATTTTTAAAAGAAGCCCTAATTTTTTTTGTTTCACCCAGACATATAAGTAAGGGATTGCAGTAAGGATACACGCGTGGATCGGTGACACGAGTGGGCTGCTTGCTATAAGAGCCTGGTGCAAATTTATTTATTTTTTATTTTTTTAAAAGAAACCATGCTTCCCTTTGGGTTCAAAAAAGAAGTGGAGGATGAGAAGGAGGGAAGAAAAAGAAAAGTATTGTTTATATTGATATAATGATTAGAAGGGATCTTCAAAGGTCATCTAGTCCAGCCCTTTTGCCTTCCAGGAGCGTATAGCTAAATCCCTCCTCCAAGGTCTTGTTTAGTGCCTTCCAATGATGTAGCGCCCATTGTACCCTTACAGTCCAAAATAAATTATAAGTTTAGGTGGAATTTTCTTCCTATCTCTGTCTACTTTCTCTACTTTCTGGAAACAAGCTGGTTCCATTGTATACTTCATAGAAGTGATGCTTGTTGTATTGGAACCATTGTTTCAATCTCACTCCTGATGTTTACATTATATTCCTTTAGTAAATTGATATATAACTAGAGGTGTAAATGAAAATCCACGCGTGAACCGGGTGTCACGCGTGGGCCGGCCAAGGCTTATTGGGAATAAAATGAAGAAAAAGGCGGGAATATTGGGAGAATAACCCGAAAATTATAATCATCATTATTATTTATGATAAAGATCATAATCCACGCGTGAACCGGAAAAGAAAGAGGAGAGGAGAAGAAGAAGAAGAGATGGTTTTGCGTTTTGTTCAAGTGAAGGAAGGGTGTATAAAGGAGGAAGAAGAGGAAGAAGGGAAAGAAACAGGAGAAAGAAAAGAAAAGAGAAGGAAGAAGAAGGAAAGGGGAAAGAGTTAAAGAAGAGGAGGAGGAAGAAAAAAGAGGAAGAAGGGAAAGAGAAGAAGGAAGAAGGAGGAGGTGGGAAGGGAAGTAGGAAGGAGGAGAGGAAGAAGAGGGAGAGAAAGAAAAAGAAAAGAGGAAGAGGATAAAAGAGGAAGATAAAAGGAGGAGGAGGAGGAAGAAGAACAGGAGGAAGAAAGGAAAAGAGAAGGAAGGAGGAAGTGGAGGAGGAAGGGAAGAGGAAGAAGAAGGAAAGGGGGGAAAGATAAGGAAGAGGAGGAGGAAGAAAAGAAAGGAAGAAGGGAAAGAGAAGAGGGAGGAAGGAGGAGGAGGTGGGAAGAGAAGTAGAGAGGAAGGAGGAGAGAAAGAAGAAGGAGAGGGGAAAAAAGAAAAGAGGAAAAGGATAAAAGAGGAAGATACAAGAGGAGGAAGAGGAGGAGGAAGAAGAACAGGAGGAAGAAAGGAAAGGTGTCACGCGTGGGCCGGCCAGGGCATATTGGGAATAGAGGCAGGAATATTGGGAGAATAACCCGAAAATTATAATCATCATTATTATTTATGATAAAGATCATAATCCACGCGTGAACCGGGTGTCACGCGTGGGCTGGCCAGGGCATATTGGGAATAGAGGCAGGAATATTGGGAGAATAACCCGAAAATTATAATCATCATTATTATTTATGATAAAGATCATAATCCACGCGTGAACCGGGTGTCACGCGTGGGCTGGCCAGGGCATATTGGGAATAGAGGCAGGAATATTGGGAGAACAACCCGAAAATTATCATCATCATTATTATTTATGATAAAGATCATATTTACCTTTGCGCCGCGACGCCGGCATCCACGACGCCGACGTTCCTGACCCACGAGCGGACGGGATCCATCTCCGACCCCAAGATTTTGTCTTTCAGGATGGGGCCTCTTCCTAACGTGTCTTGGATCCCAAACATTGGAGAGAAGGAGGAGGGGAAAGAAACCACACTCAATTCCCAAATAACCCACTCGGGACGTGGGTCCTGTCGTGGGAGAAGCAAAAATCCAAGAAACTTTCAAGGCTGGACCGGATCTGTTGGGGGAATGTTCCTCTCGCGGATCAGCCGCTGCCGAAGCTGGAGATCATCGTCTCGAGGGGAAAACGCGTCCGTGGGGCCCAGAGGAGTCCGCGATTCGGGATTAAAGGCGGTCGGGGGTTGAAGCGACCACTGGAGGCTTCATCCGCGGCCAAAGCGGGGCACCCCTCGGGAAGGGATCGGAGGGAAGGCGACCCACGCGCGGAAAAGGGCTCCCAAGCTCAGCGCCGGTCAAGCGCGCGGGTTTCCCACGCCTCGCTCCCCATGAATGGGCTCCAGCCCGAGGAGAGAGCGGGGCGGGGAAAGGGGCGGGGCCGACTGCCATATAAGGCGCGCTCATTTGCATAGCGCCCTCCCATTGGAGGAGGAGGAGAAAGACGGGCTCTCGCAGATTTTCTTGAATCGCCTGGAGGCATCTAGACTGGGAAATAGATGCAGTTTGGCACCGCTTGGGCTGTGGAATCCCTGGGAGTTGTAGTTTCCCTCGTAATTCTCTCCCTTTGGTGGTGCCTCCCCCACACTGGATCTCCCAGGATCTCTTCTCCAGCAGGAGAGAAGCCAGCTCTATCTCCTCCAGGGCGTTATTTAAGCATTTTTGGAGGATTTTAAGGAGGTTTCTTGGAACAGTGGGAAGTTATAGATCAGCAGAAGAAAGGAAAAGAGGCGGGAGGAGGAAGTAGAAGAGGAAAGGAAGAGGAAGAAGAAGGAAAGGGGAAAGAGATAAGGAAGAGGAGGAGGAAGAAAAAGAAGAAGAAGGGAAAGAGAAGAGGGAGGGAGGGAGGAGGAGGAGGTGGGAAGAAAAGTAGAGAGGAAGGAGGAGAGGAAGAAGAGGGAGAGGAAGAAAAAGAAGGAGGAAGAGGATAAAAGAGGAAGATAAAAGAGAAAGAGGAGGAGGAAGAACAGGAGCAAGAAAGGAAAAGAGAAGGAGGAAGTGGAGGAGGAAAGGAAGAGGAAGTAGAAGAAAAAAGGAAAGAGATAAGGAAGAGGAGGAGGAAGAAAAAGAAGAGAAAGAAGGGAAAGAGAAGAGGGAGGGAGGAGGAGGAGGTGGTGGGAAGAAAAATAGAGAGGAAGGAGGAGGAGAAGAAGAGGGAGAGGAAGAAAAAGAAGGAGGAAGAGAAGGAAGGAGAAATTGGGGATGAAGGGAAGAGAAGGGGGAAAGAGAAGAGGAAGAAGTCAAAAGAGAAGGAGGGGGAGAGGAAGAAGGGAAAGAAAAAGGAAGGAAGAAGAAAGGAAAAGAGAAGGAAGGAGGAAGAGAAGGAAGGAGGAAGAGAAGGAAGGAGAAATTGGGGATGAGAGGAAGAGGAAGGAAAGGGAAGAAAAAGGGAGGAAGAAGAAAGGAAAAGAGAAGGAAGGAGGAAGAGAAGGAAGGAGAAATTGGGGATGAGAGAAAGAGGAAGGAAAGGGAAGAAAAAGGGAGGAAGAAGAAAAGAAAAGAGAAGGAAGGAGGAAGAGAAAGAAGGAGAAATTGGGGATGAGAGGAACAGAAAGGGGAAAGAGAAGAGGAAGAAGTCAAAAGAGAAGGAGGGGGGAGGAAGAGGGGAAAGAAAAAGGGAGGAAGACGAAAGGAAAAGAGAAGGAAGGAGGAAGAGAAGGAAGGAGAAATTGGGGATGAGAGGAAGAGAAAGGGGAAAGAGAAGAGGAAGAAGTCAAAAGAGAAGGAGGGGGAGGAAGAAGGGAAAGAAAAAGGGAGGAAGACGAAAGGAAAAGAGAAGGAAGGGGGAAGAGAAGGAAGGGGATGAGAGGAAGAGGAAGGAAAGGGGAAAAAGAAGAGGAAGAAGTCAAAAGAGAAGGAGGGGAGAGGAAGAAGAAGAAGGGAAAGCAAAAAAGGGAGGACGAAGGAAGGAGGAAGAGAAGGAAGGAGAGGAAGAGGAAGGAAAGGGGAAAGAGAAGAGAAAGAAGTCAAAACAGAAGGAGGGGGAGGAAGAAGGGAAAGAAAAAGGGAGGAAGACGAAAAGAAAAGAGAAGGAAGGGGGAAGAGAAGGAAGGGGATGAGAGGAAGAGGAAGAAGTCAAAAGAGAAGGAGGGGAGAGGAAGAAGAAGAAGGGAAAGCAAAAAAGGGAGGACGAAGGAAGGAGGAAGAGAAGGAAGGAGAGGAAGAGGAAGGAAAGGGGAAAGAGAAGAGGAAGGAGTCAAAGGAGGAGGAGAGGAAGAAAAAGAAAAGGAGAAAGAGAAGAGAGAAGGAATGGTTTTCCTGCCAGTCTTCTTTATTCCAAACTTATATCTTACACAGACCAATTCTTCCCAGCTTTGAGAAAGCAAACCAGATCCTAAGAAGATCTTTATTTTCCCGGATCCAAATCAACCCTCTTTGGGTGTCATTTCCTTCTTTGCAACCCCGGTTCCTTTTGTCCTGAGACCAGAGGGGAAGAAGGCAAAGATCTGCCCCTGAATCCTCCTCTATAGCGCATCAAGGCGGAAACAGATTTCAAGACAATGCATGTAAATCTAGCCGGAGAGACCATCTGCCAGGGGAGGGGATCAAGCGCCCCCCCCCCCCACACACACACACACCCCACTCGTGAAAGCCTTTCAAAGACTTTCTCTCTCTCTTGCACTTCTCTCACAACCATCACAACAACGTGGAAATCAAACTGTATTATTGTAGGACTCTGCCCTGATCTCACAGTTCAAACTCCAGCCAAAGATTTGCAAGTTTGCAAAACAAAACAAAACAAATAAAAATCGCATTTTCCCATCTTTCTCCTGTTTTCTGTCAAAATACTTTTGAAGGAATAGCTTTGGTTCGATTTTTGAGAGAAAGAATGTAAATATTGTGCTAGGCTAATAATATAATATTTGTAGATTGCATATACATAGAATGATGATATCCTAATGTAACACAACATCATACTCATGCAATACAATATTATATGTATTATAATATAATATAAATTCTATTGTTATTAATTATGTTCTATTATAAATGATAATATATTATTTTAATATAATATAATGAATTATATAATGTAAATTATATTATTATTCATTACATTATATTAAAATAATAATATTGTTTTATTAATAATACAGTATTAATAATATATTAATTATAATATGAATTATATTGTTATTAATTATATTCTATTATAAATACTAATATATTTTATTTATATATAATATAATAAATAATAATATAATCTAAATCATATTATTATATTATTATTAATATAATAAATAATAATATAATCTAAATCATATTATTATATTATTATTAATATAATAAATAATAATATAATCTAAATCATATTATTCATTATAGAATATAATTAATAGAATATAATTAATAGCAATATAATTCATATTATAATTAATATAATATTATTAATACTGTATTATTAATAATATAATACAATATTATTATTTTAATATAATATAATGAATTATATAATGTAAATTATATTATTATTTATTACATTATATTAAAATAATAATATTGTTTTTATTAATAATACAGTATTAATAATATTATATTAATTATAATATGAATTATATTGTTATTAATTATATTCTATTATAAATAATAAAATAAAATATATTATTATTGATCATAGAATATAATTAATAAGAATATAATTTATATTATAATTAATATATTATTAATATTGTATTATTAATAATACAATATTATTATTTTAATATAATGTAATGAATAATATAATTTATATTATATTATTATTTATATATAATATAATAAATAATAATATAATATAAATTATATTATTCATTATATTATATTATTCATTATATTATATTAAAATAATAATATTGCATTATTAATAATACAATATTATTAATAATAATATATTAATTATAATATAATATAAATTGCTTTGATATATTATATTATATTATATTATATTTACTACATTTATATGCCACCCTTCTCACCCCGAAGGGGACTCAGAGCGGCTTACAAGATATATATATATATATATATATATACACATACATACATACATACAATATATTATATTATTAGCATAGTACAATATCATTATTATATATTGCTATATTGTACTATACCATTATATTATCATATTATTAGTAATATTACATGTAAAATAATATTTATAGTTATAATATTGTATTATTATTAGTAGTAGTATTATATTGTATTGCATTATAAATAACAATATATTTTTATTCACAATATAAGTAACAATAATATAATATAAATCATATTATTATTCATTATATTATATTATAAATAATATATTATTTATAATACATTATTATTATTATTATTATTAATTATTTTATATCAAAAATACTAATAATATAGTATTAATAATAATACATTATTATATTAATAATATAATATACAATATATTATTATTAATTATATTATATTATAAATAATAATATATCATTAAAATACAATATCATTACTATTATTATTATTAATACAATATTTATTATTAATAATAATAATAATACAATATTATTATTATTATTATTAATAATAATAATAATAATAATAATACAATATTATTACGTGATTCCTTAGTTTTGAGCTGTGGCAGGGAAAGTGGTGTCAAACAAAATTCATTCTACATTGTGAGTGCAACCTCAAGGCGCTTCCGGCAGAGTGGGGAAAGGAAGGCAACGTTTCCCGGAAGCTTTCCGACTTCTCCAAAGCTTTTTGTAGGCGGGGGAGAAAGCAATGGAAACGTCCCAAATGTGACTTGATATTGCGACTCCTCTTCCAGAGTATTCACAGGGAAGATCTTCAACGAAGGAGGAACTATTTGTATGGATTCATTCGAGATCTGCTCCCCTCCCTCTTTCTCTTTCCCTCCTTCCTTCCTTCCTCTCTTCCCTCCCTCCCTTCCTTACCTCCCTTTCTCCTTCCCTCCTTCCCTTCCACCCTTTAGCCCTTCCTTCCTTCTCTCCCTCGTTCTCCTTTCTCCTTTCCTTCCTTTCCTTTCGTCTATCCTTCCTTCTCTCTTTTCTCTCTCCTCTTCCACTTTCTCCCTCTATTCCCTTCCAACCTTTTTTCCTTCCTTCCTTCTTTTCCCTTCCCTTCCTCCTATTCTTCCCTTCCTCCTTCCATCCCTCCCTTCCACCTTTTAATCCTTCCTTCATTGCCTTTTTCCTCCCTCTCTTTTTCCTTCCTTCCTCCCTTCCTTCTCTTTTTCCTTCCTCCTTCCCTTACTTCCCTTTTGTCTTTCCTCCCTCCTTTCCTCTCTCCTTCTCCTTTTTTCTTCTTCCCTTCCTTCCTTCCTTCCTTCCACCCTTCCATCCTTCCTTCCATCATTCGATTTTGTCTTTCCTTCCTTATTTTTCCTTTATCCTTCCCTTTCTTCATCCTTCCATCCCTTCCTTCCTGCCATCCTTCTCTTCCTCCCTCCCTTCCTTCTTTTTCCTTCCTCCTTCCCTTCCTTTCTTTCCTTTAATCATTCCTTCCCTTTTCTCATTCCTTCCTTCCCTCTTTCCTCCCTCCTTTCCCATCTCCTTCCTTTCTTCATTCCTTCCTTCCCTTTTGTCTTTCCTCCCTCCTTCCCTCGCTCCCTCTTTCTCCTTCCATCCTTCTCTTCCTCCCTCCCTTCCTTCTTTTTCCTTCCTCCTTCCCTTCCTTTCTTTCCTTTAATCCTTCCTTCCCTTTTCTCATTCCTTCCCTCTTTTCTCCCTCCTTTCCCTTCTCCTGCCTTTCTTCATTCCTTCCTTCCTTCCCTCTTGTCTTTCCTCCCTCCTTCCCTCACTCCCTCTTTCTCCTTCCATTCTTCTCTTCCTCCCTTCCTCCTTTTTCCTTCCTCCTTCCCTTGCTTCCCTTCCTTTCATCTTTCCTTCTCTTTTGTCATTCCTTCCCTCTTCCCTCCCTTCTCTCCTTCCTTCCTTCCTTCCTTCCTTCCTTCCTTCCTTCTTTTTTCCTTCCTCCTTCCCTTCCTTTCATCATTCCTTCCCTTTTGTCATTCCTTCCTTCCCTCTTTCCTCCCTCCTTCCTTCTCTCCTTCCTTCCTTCCTTCCCTTTTGTCTTTCCTCCCTCCCTCCTTCCCTCGCTCCCTCTTTCTCCTTCCATCCTGCCTTCCTCCCTTTCATCCTTCCTTCTCTCTTTCCTTCTTTCCTTCCTCCTTCCCTCCCTTCTTTCCTTCCCTTTTATCTTTCCTCCGTCCTTTACTCACTCCTTCTTTCTCCTTCCATCTTCCCTTCCACCTTTTCATCCTTCCTTCCCTTTTTCATTCCTTCCTTCTCTCTTTCCTCCCTCCTTCCTTCTCTCCTTCAATCCTCTTTCCCTTTTGTCTTTCTTTCCTCCTTCCCTCTCTCCCTCTTTCTCATTCCATCCTTCCCTTCCTTCCTTCCTTCCATCCCTCCCTCCCTTCCATCCTTCCCTTCCCTCCTCCTTTTTCCTTCCTCCATCCCTTGCTTCCCTTCCTTTCATCTTTCCTTCTCTTTTGTCATTCCTTCCCTCTTTCCTCCCTCCTTCCCTCCTTCCTCCCTTCTTTTTCCTTCCTCCTTCCCTTCCTTTTATAATTCCTTCCCTTTTGTCATTCCTTCTTTCCCTCTTTCCTCCCTCCTTCCCTCTCTCCTTCCTTCCTTCCTTCTTTCCCTTTTGTCTTTCCTCCCTCCTTTCCTCACTCCGTCTTTCTCCTTCCATCCTTCCCTTCCTCCCTTTCATCCTTCTCTCTTTCCTTCCTTCCTCCTTCCCTCCCTTCTTTCCTTCCCTTTTGTCTTTCCTCCCTCCTTTCCTCACTCCCTCTTTCTCCTTCCATCCTTCCCTTCCACCTTTTCATCCTCCCTTCCCTTTTTCCTTCCTTCCTTCTCTCTTTCCTCCCTCCTTCCTCCTCTCCTTCAATCCTTCTTTCACTTTTGTCTTTCTTCCCTCCTTCCATCTCTCCCTCTTTCTCCTTCCATCCTTCCCTTCCCTTCCCTTCCCTTCCCTTCCCTTCCCTTCCCTTCCCTTCCCTTCCCTTCCCTTCCCTTCCCTTCCCTTCCCTTCCCTTCCCTTCCCTTCCCTTCCCTTCCCTTCCCTTCCCTTCCTTCTTCCTGCAGTCTAGTTGGGCTGTGTTTATTCTCGTTAGCCAGGGAGGATCAAACATATACAGACGGAAGGGTGCGTCTACACCGACGAAATAACGCAGTTTGGACCCACTTCCTCGGCTCAAGGCTATAGAATCATGGGAGATGTAGTTTTACAGGGCCTTCTCTGCCAAAGAGGGCGGGAAGCCTCCCCAAACGACAGCTCCCAGCCTCGAAAGTGATGTCAAACTGCATCAATTCTGCAGTGTAGACCAGGAGGTGTCTATCCCTCTTTATCTCTTCCTAAGGAGACTCAAAGTGGCTCACCATCAAAAACATTACAACTCGAAATATACAATAATACAACAGTATATCATGGCATATTATTATAGAATCATAGAATCAAAGAGTTGGAAGAGACCTCATGGGCCATCCAGTCCAACCCCATTCTGCCAAGAAGCAGGAATATTGCATTCAAATCACCCCTGACAGATGGTCATCCAATCTCTGTTTAAAAGCTTCCAAAGAAGGAGCCTCCACCACACTCCGGGGCAGAGAGTTCCACTGCTGAACGGCTCTCACAGTCAGGAAGTTCTTCCTCATGTTCAGATGGAATCTCCTCTCTTGTAGTTTGAAGCCATTGTTCCATTGCGTCCTAGTCTCCAAGGAAGCAGAAAACAAGCTTGCTCCCTCCTCCTCCCTGTGGCTTCCTCTCACATATTTATACATGGCTATCATATCTCCTCTCAGCCTTCTCTTCTTCAGGCTAAACATGCCCAGTTCCCTAAGCTGCTCCTCATAGGGCTTGTTCTCCAGACGCTTGATCATTTTAGTCGCCCTCCTCTGGACACATTCCAGCTTGTCAATATCTCTCTTGAATTGTGGTGCCCAGAATTGGACACAATATTCCAGGTGTTGTCTAACCAAAGCAGAATATGATCAGGTGCAACGATATTCAACATATCAGCCTTACTACACTCCAATATTATTATTCTGTATTATATTGTATTATTATTAGTATTACATAATAATAATAATAATAATAATAATAATAATAATATTGTGCTATGCATAATATTGATAGTGATATTATAAATGTAATAATACCACTATTATTATTATTAGTATTATTATTATATATTACTACATTGTACTACAACACTATACTGCAATATTGTTAGTAATATAGAATCTACTCTAGGCTTGAAAGGAGCTGTCCAAGGTGCTGAATCCTAGCTCTCCACATTGGCTCAGGAGCTTGCCAACTTTGGGAGAAAACCTGGTATGGACTTCACCGCCCACTGACATGGAAGCTACCAATCCCAGGCAGGAATCCATTTGTAACAGTATACACTGATAGCAATGCTGAAACTAGACCAACCAGAGTGAAAAAATGGAGTGAACTGTTGTATCTTTCATGACTGTGCAGAAAATGGCATTTCGGTAGGTGTTGATTGTTTCCTGGTTGAATGCCCAGTAATATTTGCTGAAATTCCTCTTCCACATAGTCATAAAGATACAAGTTTTCTGTATCACTGGTTTCCATTCTGCCAACACTAAGTGAATTTGTTCTCTAGTTTTCAACTCCCCTTCCCCCCCCCCCCCCCCCCCAATTTTGTATCATAAGTTGATAGTGGAATGGAGGCAGAAGTTGCCAGAGGTGGAGTCAATAACAGGATGCTCTCCCTTCCTTCCTTCCTTCCTTCCTTCCTTCCTTCCTTCCTTCCTTCCTTCCTTCCTTCCTTCCTTCCCTACCTCCCTTCTTTCCATATCACCCTCTTTCTCACTCCTTCTTTCCTTTCCACCCTTTCATCCTTTCTTCCCTCCCTCTCTCCCACTTGCTCCTTTTCTATTCCCTTCCTCCCTTTTGTCTTTTTTCCTTCTCTTTCCTTCCCCCCTTCCTTCTTTTCCTCCCTTTCTTCCTCCCCTCTCTTTTTCCTTCCTCCTTCCCTACCATCCTTCCCTTCCATCCTTCCCTTTAATCCTTTTTATCCTTCCTTTCCTTTAATCTTTCCTTCCCTTTTGTCTTTCCTTCCTCCTCCCTCACTTCCTTACCTCCCTCTTTCTCCTTCCATTCTACCCTTCCTCACGTTCGTCCTTCCTTCCTTTTCTCCTTCCTTCCTTCCTTCCTTCCTTCCTTCCTTCCTTCCTTCCTTTCCTTTCCTTTAATCCCTTCCCTCTATCCTTTCATCTTTCCTTCCTTCTCTTTTGTCTTTCCTTCCTCCTTACCTCCCTCCCTCCTTCCCCTCTTTCCCCCTTCCTTCCTTCCTTCCTTCCCCCCTTCCTTCCCCCCTTCCTTCCTTCTTCCTCCTTCCCTTCCTTCCATCCTTCTCTTCCTACCTTTCTTCCTACTTCTTTTTAATTCTTTCTTCCCTTTCTTCCTTCCCTTCCACCCTTTCATCCTTCCTTCCTTCCCTTTTGCCTTTCCTTCCTCCTTACCTTCCTTCCTCCCTTCCTTCCCTCCCACTTTCGTCCTCCATCCTTCCCTTCCTCCCTTTCATGCTTTCTTCCTTCTCTCTTTCCTTCCTTCCTCCTTCCCTTCACTCCACCCTTCCTTTCCACCATTCCTTTCTTCTGTCTTTCCTTCCTTTCTTCCTTTTTGTCTTTCCTTCCCCTTTGTCCTCCTCCCTCCCTTCCTTTACCTCCCTCTTTCTCCTTCCAGTCTACCCTTCCTCACGTTTGTCCTTCCTTCCTTCCTTCCTTCCTTCCTTCCTTCCTTCCTTCCTTCCTTCCTTCCTTCCTTCCTTCCTCCTTTCCTTTAATCCCTTCCTTCTATCCTTTCATCTTTCCTTCCTTCCCTTTTGTCTTTCCTTCCTCCTTACTTCCCTCCCTCCCTTTCCTCTCTCCCTCTTTCTCCTTCCATCCTTCCCTTCCTCCCTTTCGTCCCTCCTTCTCGCTTCCCTTCCTTCCTCCTTCCCTCCCTCCCTCCCTCCCTTCCTCCCTCCCTTCCTTCCTTCCTTCCAGCATTATCTTCCTCCTTTTCTTGATACCTTATATTGACTAGGTTATTGTTGTAATTTTATATTTTATATTCTCCTGCTTGAATTGCTGTTGTTTTGTAAGCCACCATGAGTCCCTCTAGGGAGATGGGGTGGCATATAAGTAAAGATATTATTAATATTCTTCTTCTTCTTCTTCTTCTTCTTCTTATTATTATTATTATTATTATTATTATTATTATTATTAGAGGTGTGTGGACCATCAAGTGATGTCTCAAGAGGATGATGTGGAAGAGAAAATTGTGATGGAAGACAGAGGATTGTGTACCAACGGTTTGGGACTATCCTACCTGTATGACCGCATCTCCGTTTATGAACCCACGTGCTCACTTCGTTCATCCGGAGAAGCCCTGCTCGTGATTCCACCTGCGTCGCAGGCGCGTTTGGTGGGGACGCCCCACGAGACAGGGCCTTTTCTGTGGTGGCCCCAACTCTGGAACACCCTTCCCAAAGATCTTAGACAGGCCCCTACATTGTCAGTCTTTAGAAAGAACTTGAAGACCTGGCTGTTCCGATGTGCCTTCCCAGATTAGGAAATCTCCAATACCAAGTCCCAGAAGCACTTTATTAGAGCTAAGATTGCTGCACACTGCACTTGCCCTATAAGCCTTATACACCACCTGTCACATCAGCACTTTTAATTCTGTACCCATTACTCTGGCCCGGCCCAGTTTTATAGTGTCTTGATGTATTGTTTATTGCTTGTTGTTTAATATTGCTTTAACTGTTTTTAATTTGCTTTAGGTGTTGTATTGTTATGTTGTCTTTTGAGGCCTTGGCCTTTGTAAGCCGCATCGAGTCCTTCAGGAGATGCTAGCGGGGTACAAATAAAGATAATAATAATAATAATAATAATAATAATAATAATAATAATAATAATAATAATAATAATGCTACTTGAAACACCTACATGACCTTTAGAAGCAAAGCACAGGTATTGTGTATTTTAAATTTGGATATGACAAATCACAACTTGAGAAAGAAAATCAGCTTGTCCTTGTTGAAATTCATTTTGTTCGTTTTGGCCAATCAGCTCTCTAATCTGTTGAGGTCATTTTGAATTCGGATCCTGTCCTCTGGAGAATTAGGTGTCATCTACACACTTGATAAGCAGGCCCTCTAAACCTTCATCCAAGTCATTAATAAAGATGAAGTACTCAAGTGACAAATGAGTGACAAATGAGTGAGTTTTTGAACAAACTGAGCCTGGACTCTGAAGTGTGTGTGTGTTTGTACATGCTTTCAAGTCACCTGTCTGTTTATGGTAAGCCATGAATTCCACAACAAGCTAGTATTGGAAGCTAGAAGCTACATTGAGCCTGATGGGCAACTAAGAGATATGCACTCACATCTGAATTATTTTTGTTTAAATTCTCTGGGATGTCCCAAATATTGCGATGTTGCTATTACCTTTTACCTATGGTTACATAATGACAATTATCATACCGTCTCTAATCTTCCCTTCTTAGGTAAGGTGATAGAGCAGGCTATATTGGGACAATTTCAGCAATTTTTGGATGACACAGCCAGCCTGGACCCTTTCCATTCAGGTTTTCGCCCGGGTCATGGGACAGAGACGTGCTATTACAGATTAACTTCGTTGTCAGTCTGATAGTGGCGGATCAGCGCTTCTGCTACTTCTCAATTTGACACCGTTGACTACGATTTAATGATCCACCGTCTCGCCATGTCCGGAGTTCGCGGTCAGGCCCTCAATTGGTTCAGTTCATTCCTCCGAAATCGGAGTCAGAGCATGGAATATATGGACCAAGTCTCCAAAAGTTCCCCCCTCCTATGCGGGGTACCCCAAGGTGCAATTCTCTCCCCTCTTCTTTTCAACATCTATGTTAGACCCCTTGCCAGTTTGGCTCGGAGATTCAGCCTGGATTGCTATCAATATGCGGACGACACCCAAATCCTATTGCGCTTGGAGCCTGGAGTAACGTCAATACCTGACAATTTCACCTTATGCCTGGAGGCTCTGTCGAACTGGCTATGTGCTAGCAGACTGAAGGTGAATCCGGCAAAGACTGAGATCCTGTGGCATGGCCGCCCGGCAGGTCCTACCCATCCGTTACCTCCCTTTGATGGCGCTGCTCTATCTCCATCGCCTACCGTTAGGAGCCTTGGTGTCGTTTTGGATTCGCAGCTGACGATGGAAGCTCAGGTCGCTGCTGCCAGCAAACAGGCCTTTTTCCATCTAGGACAAGCGAGGCAACTGGCACCCTACCTGTCGGATGAGGCTCTGGCAACAGTCATCCATGCCAAGGTCACATCTAGGCTGGACTATTGTAACGCCTTGTATGTCGGCTTTCCTATTTCTACGACCCGAAAGCTCCGTATTGTCCAGAATGCTGCAGACAGGTTACTCACAAAAACACCCATGAAATGCCATATAACACCAGTACTGCGGCATCTATACTGGCTCCCGATTGAGTATTGTGGTTTGTATAAGATGCTGGTCCTGACCTTTAAAACTTTATATGGCCAGGGTGCATTGTATTTTAGAGACCGTCTCTCCTTCTATCATCATCGGAGGTCGCCACGACCATCCCAACGCGATTTGCTCTATATACCGGGTCCTAGGGAAGTGCACTTGGAGAGCACCAGGGGCAGGGCCTTCTCTGTTTCTGCCCCTGCCTTATGGAATTCCTTGCCTCCCTATTTGAGATGAGCCATGCGTGACTTAGGGCATTTTATCCTAGCACTTAAGATCTGGCTTTTTACTAGAGCATTTGACCCATGTTAATTTTAATATTTGTAAGTATGTGTTTTATCCTGTATAATTTCTGCAATGAAAATTGCCTGGAGCATCTCGGAGGGCGATTAATAAGTAATTAAAGATGATGATGATGATGATGATGATGATGATGATGATGATGACAATTGATATGGTCTGCTCTGCAAGGAGCAAGTGAGATGAATACTAGTCATGGTTAGGTTCGGTTGGAATCTTCATACTTTGGAATAAATTTGGAAAAAAATGCTTTTTGAAGTGATTTTGAAGTTTTTAAGGAAACTGGAAGTCCCTTTGCCCTTCCGAAGCTTTTTCCGCCATTTCTGTTCCAAAGCAGTAAGTGAGTCGGAAATGATTCCGCGTTTCCCCACTTCTGGTCCCTGGCCTCGGTTCAAGCAGATGAATTTCCATTCTCTTTCCTCTCCCCTTGCTTCTGCCTGGAATCTGGGCAAACGTTTTAAAACAGAGTGGTGAATTTCCTCTCTCTCTCCTCTCCCCTGGATTCTGCCTGGAGTCTGGTAAGCGTTTTAAACCAGCAGGGATGAATTTCCTCGCTTTGCTGTCCCTCCCACTTCAGGCTTACACTAGAGAAGCCGTTTTAAACCAGTGTGGATGAATTTCCTCTTTTTGCTCCCCCCACTTTCTGGAGTAAAACAACTACTTTCAAAGTAAAGAGTACCCAATAAAACAGGAAATAACACTTTCAAACCATTATTCGGAATTCGGAAGTCTCGGAAGTTTCAAAAAGTTTTGAACGTTTTTTTTTCTATAAAAATCGGAATTTATTTCTGAATTGAAACACCAGCGCTCCCTACATCCGAAATGAGTTTTGAACTTTTTTTTTAATCAAACAAGCCTAATGAATACCAAACCTAAGACAACTTCTTTCTGGGGTGTTTACTCAGAAGGACTTTATGCCATATTTAAGTTGGATTGGGAGGACAGGATTCAAGTGCTTGTTTAGTCATGGCCGTTCAGCAGTGGAACTCTCTGCCCCGGAGTGTGGTGGAGGCTCCTTCTTTGGAAGCTTTTAAGCAGAGGCTGGATGGCCATTTGTCAGGGGTGATTTGAATGCAATATTCCTGCTTCTTGGCAGGGGGTTGGACTGGATGGCCCATGAGATCTCTTCCAACTCTTTGATTCTATGATTCTATGGAAACCCAATGTATGACCCATATGCTCTCCAAGATGATGCCAGAAGTGAGCTTGGGAAAACTGGGCCCCAATTATTTTGGGATGAATGATTGCATGGGCCAAATTAGGCCCATGGTGTTGTGGTTCAGCCAGATGAAGATGAGTGGATTTGTATTCCAGAGTCTGGGAGAGTGGTGGATGGTTCTTTCAATGAGGGAAATGAGAGGATTTTAGATCAAGATCCTGTCTGTGAGAATGGACTCAAAATGGAAACTGCTTCCAAGTCCAGCAGACAGCGATATGCAGTAGTTGGTGGAGACCTTTCCCCGAGTAGTGTCATAGCAACCCCTGATAAGGAATCTGATGGGCAAGAAAGCTCACCCGAAAACACACCTGTGCTCAACAGACATGTCTTAGGGAGGAATCAAGCAATTTAAGGAAGTTGTAAAGACTTCATGAGAAACAACAGCGTGAGAAATCTCACAGGCAAGGGAGCCAAGGTCACAGAAATAACTTCATGGCTTGTGGTCCTCAAATCAGAGAAGTATTGCCTTTAGAATTCAGATCAGGCAACACTACAAAGCAGTGAAGATCTCGAACCTTGTTTTCAGTTCATGTTTTGAGTCTAAGATCTTGGGAGTTTGGATTCATGTTTTAAAAAGTTTCTGTAGTCTTGCTTTTGGATTCATGTTCATGTTATGATTCTTGTTTTCCTGGATTATGCTCATGTTTTGTTTCTAGGTTTTCCTGTACCTTGTTTTATGGAGTAGATTTGAACTGTTTGGATTATTGCCTTTGGAGTGTTTTTCCCTACTGCCAGTTTGGATTAGCTTATTACTTGTTGACTGTTTTCCCCATTAACTTTTGGTTTTTGCCTTTCTTATTTTTTTATGGTGATTTTTCCTTTTTATATGCACTTTTCTTAATAAGCTGTTTTATTACCACTTTTGGGATTCCTGGCCGGTGTTGAGTGTAAGGTGAATTTGGCTACGGTGTAACACGTGGTTTAATCTCCACACAGTTATGAAAGCCTACTGGGTGCTTAGGCAATTTATTTATTTATTTACAGTATTTATATTCCACCCTTCTCACCCCTCAGGGGACTCAGGGCGGATTACAATGTGCATATACATGGCAAACATTCAGTGCCATAGACACACAACATATATAGACGGGCACACAGAGGCTATTTAACATTCCAGCTTTTGATGAGGGTATTCTGGCCACCAGGGGAGCTGTCGCTTCGCCGTCCATTTGTGACACTGATGAAGTACTTCCTCATTCTTTGCATGCTTGCTGGAGATTTTTATAGCTTCGTAAATTAATTAAATTAGCCTCCTCGCATACGTGGTACCTAAATTTCCTACTTGACAGATGCAACTGCCAAGCAGCAAGGTCAACAGCAAGCCACACAAATTGGTTGGAAGCTCACTCCGACCCAGGCTGGCTTCGAACTCATTGTTGTTGTTGTTGTTGTTATTTACACTTCTCTTCTAATGGGTCAAGGAGGAAAATATCATCATACATTAGTTTCTTATATGTACCAGAACAGCTAATTATGTAGGGTTTTTGTTGGTGACGGGAATGCACGGGAACATGTGTTCATTGCACATACTCTACATTAACAGGGAAATTTAGAATATTGCCTTCCTTCCAAACAAAATGTGGAAGGGTTCTATGACTCCCCATAATACTCTGCAGCACACAAGGTTTCAGTAGCAAACATGCAAGGATCCCTTGGTGACCAGGCTGGAAAGGTTTCCCTTGAGGGAAAATGTTTCAAAACAACTCATATGGTTAAATAAGGAAAAATCTTAAGAGATTTGTAAGTTTTGTCTGCCATGAGACACCCCTGAGAATTGGTCTTGAAGGAAGCATGAGTTTTTAGTGCAACGAAGAGTGGATGGTACTAACTATTGTTTCTAATGTATGTGGGAAACGGATTGGAGAGGTCCTTTGAAACTCCAAAGGAAGTTGTCATCTGGGAAAGTGATTTTAGTAGTTCTCAAACTGTGGGTCCCCAGGTGTTTTGGTCTACAACTCCCAGAAATCCCAACCAGTTTACCAGGATTTCTGGGAGTTGAAGGGCAAAACATCTGGGGACCCCAGGTTGAGAACCACTGGATTGTAACTTTAGACTACTGCAACGCTCTCTACGTGGGGTTGCCTTTGAAGACAGCTCGGAAGCTCCAACTAGTCCAATGTGCGGCAGCCATGATTTTAACAGGAGCGGAGCGCAGGGAGCATACAACCCCCCTGTTGCGCCAACTCCACTGGCTACCGGGCTGAATTCAAAGTGCTGGCGTTGGCCTTTAAAGCCCTAAACGGTTCGGGCCCAAGTTACCTATCCGACCGCATCTCTGCCTATGAACCCACCAGGACTTTGAGATGTTCTGGGGAGGCCTTGCTCTCGATCCCGCCTGCTTCTCAAGCACGGCTGGCGGGGACGAGAGATAGGGCCTTCTCGGTGGTGGCTCCTCGGCTGTGGAACGCCCTTCCCACGGACATTAGACTAACACCATCTCTAATGGTATTCCGCAAAAAAGTGAAGACCTGGCTGTTTGAGCAGGCGTTCCAATAATTAGGGTAATGATTGGTTAATGAACACTGGAATGGAACAATGGATGATGAATCCGGAACATGTTTTTGATGACGAGACGACAGTGAATGGGTATTGTAGTAACTGTTTATTAATTGTGTAATGTGTTAGGTTGTTAACTGTTTCTATACTGTAGCACTGAATTTTTGCTGTTCGTATTTGTTGTGAACCGCTGTGAGTCGCCTTCGGGCTGAGAACAGCGGTATATAAGTAAGGTAAATAAATAAATAACTTTGTTGAGAAAGAAGGCAACTAGACATGGACACAATAGGTTCTTCTTTGCATGCATGTATTGAAAAATACACTGAAAGGTAAAGCTTGGAAGGGGTTTTTCTAGAGCTTTCCACCAATTGTGGCCACTGACCGTAGCAGGTGAGAGATTCTGAAAGGCATAGTAGTACTGTTATTACATTTTCCACATTATAATCTCTATAAAAAGAAGGGGGGATAGAATCATAGAATCATAGAATCAAAGAGTTGGAAGAGACCTCATGGGCCATCCAGTCCAACCCCCTGCCAAGAAGCAGGAATATTGCATTCAAATCACCCCTGACAGATGGACATCCAGCCTCTGCTTAAAAGCTTCCAAAGAAGGAGCCTCCACCACACTCCGGGGCAGAGAGTTCCACTGCTGAACGGCTCTCACAGTCAGGAAGTTCTTCCTAATGTTCAGATGGAATCTCCTCTCTTGTAGTTTGAAGCCATTGTTCCGCGTCCTAGCCTCCAAGGAAGCAGAAAACAAGCTTGCTCCCTCCTCCCTGTGGCTTCCTCTCACATATTTATACATGGCTATCATATCTCCTCTCAGCCTTCTCTTCTTCAGGCTAAACATGCCCAGTTCCCTAAGCCACTCCTCATAGGGCTTGTTCTCCAGACCCTCGATCATTTTAGTCGCCCTCCTCTGGACACATTCCAGCTTGTCAATATCTCTCTTGAATTGTGGTGCCCAGAATTGGACACAATATTCCAGATGTGGTCTAACCAAAGCAGAATAGAGGGGTAGCATTACTTCCTTAGATCTAGACACTATGCTCCTATTGATGCAGGCCAAAATCCCATTGGCTTTTTTTGCCGCCGCATCACATTGTTGGCTCATGTTTAACTTGTTGTCCACGAGGACTCCAAGATCTTTTTCACACGTACTGCTCTCGAGCCAGGCATTGTCCCCCATTCTGTATCTTTGCATTTCATTTTTTCTGCCAAAGTGGAGTATCTTGCATTTGTCACTGTTGAACTTCATTTTGTTAGTTTTGGCCCTTCATCTCTCTAATCTGTCAAGATCGTTTTGAATTCTGCTCCTGTCCTCTGGACTATTGGCTATCCCTCCCAATTTGGTGTCGTCTGCAAACTTGATGATCCTGCCTTCTAGCCCTTCATCTAAGTCATTAATAAAGATGTTGAACAGGACCGGGCCCAGGACGGAACCCTGCGGCACTCCACTTGTCACTTCTTTCCAAGATGAAGAGGAAGCATTGGTGAGCACTCTCTGTGTTCGTCCACTTAACCAATTACAGATCCACCTCATCGTAGTTTTGCCTAGTCCACATTGGACTAGTTTCCTTGCCAGAAGGTCATGGGGGACCTTGTCAAAGAAGGCCTTACTGAAATCCAGGTACGCTCCATCCACGGCATTCCCCGCATCTACCCAGCTTGTGGCTCTATCGAAGAAAGAGATCAGATGAGTCTGGCATGACTTGTTTTTGATAAATCCATGTTGACTATTAGCGATGACCGCATTTGTTTCTAAGTGTTTGCAGACCGCTTCCTTAACAATCTTTTCCAGAATCTTGCCCGGTATCGACGTGAGGCTGACCGGACGGTAGTTGTTTGGGTCATCCTTTTTTCCCTTCTTGAAGATTGGGACCACATTGGCCCTCCTCCAATCTGCTGGAACTTCTCCCGTTCTCCAAGAACTCTCAAAGATGGTTGCCAATGGTTCCGCAACCCCTTACAGTTTCCCCAAACAGCAGCCTCTCCTTTCCTCACAATCTGTTTACCTTGTGGAGAGGAGAGGCGCCATACAGGTGCATGTAGCGCTCACCTGCAGCAACCAAATAGGGAGCTTAGGGAAATAGTTTTAATTGGGGATAATGTCAGGGGAAGGGTTAAGTTCCCCATCTGTCAACATGGCAATTGCAGGGCCCTTGCAGCTGCCATTAATTTTTAAAGAAATAAAGACAGAAGGGGAGGACCGCAGCCCAGTGGTATATCCTTTGTGTGCTGATGGACTCCAGTTTACCCCTTGGTGTCTCCAATGGAAAGGGTTCAGTACAGAAGGCAAGAAGAAAACACAGTATTTTCTGTTGGTCGTGTGGGTTCTATGTGGGAAATTTGACCCAATTCTATCATTGGTGGGGTTCAGAATGCTCTTTGATTGTAAGTGAACTATAAATCCCAATAACGGCAACTCCCAAATGTCAAGGTCTATTTCCCCCAAAATCCGCCAGTCTTCACAATTGGGCATATTGAGTATCCGAGCCAAGTTTGGTCCAGATCCATCACTGTTTGAGTCCACAGTGCTCTCCCGATAGAGGTAAACTACAACTCCAAAACTCAAGGTCAATGTCCACCAAACCCTTCCAGTTTTTTCTGTTGGTAGTGTGGGTTCTATGTGGGAAATTTGACCCAATTCTATCATTGGTGGGGTTCAGAATGCTCTTTGATTGTAAGTGAACTATAAATCCCAATAACTGCAACTCCCAAATGTCAAGGTCTATTTCCCTCAAAATCCGCCAGTCTTCACAATTGGGCATATTGAGTATCCGAGCCAAGTTTGGTCCAGATCCATCACTGTTTGAGTCCACAGTGCTCTCCCGATAGAGGTAAACTACAACTCCAAAACTCAAGGTCAATGTCCACCAAACCCTTCCAGTTTTTTCTGTTGGTAGTGTGGATTCTATGTGAGAAATTTGGCCCAATTCCATCATTGGTGGGGTTCAGAATGCTCTTTGATTGTAAGTGAACTACAAATCCCAATAACTGCAACTCCCTAACTGCAACTCGCTAATGTCGAAGTCTATTTCCCCCCAAATCCGCCAGTCTTCACATTTGGGCATATTGAGTATCTATGCCAAGTTTGGTCCAGATCCATCACTGTTTGAGTCCACAGTGCTCTCCTGATAGAGGTAAACTACAACTCCAAAACTCAAGGTCCACCAAACCCTTCCAGTTTTTTCTGTTGGTCATGGGAGTTCTGTGTGCCAAGTTTGGTTCAATTCCATTGTTGGTTAAGTTCATAATGTTCTTTGATTGTAGGTTAATTATAAATCCCAGCAACTACAACTCCCAAATAACAAAAACAATTTCCCGCAACCCAACCAGTATTCAGATTTGGCCGTATTGGGTATTAGTGCCAGATTTGATCCAGTGAATGAAAATACATCCTGCATATCAGATATTCACATTACAGTATCATTAACATTACTGTTAATGTAAATATCAGATATTTACATCAACAGTAGCAAAATTACAGTTATGAAGTAGCAACTAAAATAATGTTATGGTTGGGGGTCACCACAACATGAGGAACTGTATTAAGGGGTCACGGCATTAGGAAGGTGGAGAAACACTGATCGAATGCCTTCTCATCTTTGTTCAGGCATTGTTGGGCATAAGATTAAGTGGAGCATAGGTCTGCAGGTAGACTTGTGGATGATTTGCAGTAGATTGGTCCAGACTTCTGATTCACAAATAGTAAGAACATAGAGTCAAAAATATTTGAAAAATGTCAGAAAAATGGATTTATCTAATGTTGAGAAACTCCAAAGAATCCTGGACCAGTGGTTCTCAACCTGGGGTCCTCAGATGTTTTTCGCCTACAACTTTTATGAGTGATGGTCACTTGTTGGCCTGATAGGTGTATAGTGTCCAAATTTGGTGTCAATTTGTCCAGAGGTTTTTGAGTTATATTAATCCCACGAATGAACACTACATTTTTATTTATATACTAGCCATCCCCTGCCACGCGTTGCTGTGGGCCACATGGGGGTTCTGTGTGGGAGGTTTGGCCCAATTCTATCGTTGGTGGGGTTCTCTGTGATTGTAGATGAACTATAAATCCCAGGAACTATAACTCCCAAATGTCAAGATTCTATTTTCCCCAAACTCCACCAGTGTTCACATTGGGACACATTGAATATTCATGTAGAATTTGGTCCAGATCCATCATTGTTTGAGTCTAAAGTGATCTCTGGATGTAGGTGAAGTACAACTCCAAAACCAAAGGACAGTGCCTACCAAACCCTTCCAGTATTTTCTGTTGGTCATGGGAGAACTGTGTGCCAAGTTTGGTTCAATTCCATCGTTGGTGGGGTTCAGAATGCTCTGTGATTGTAGGTGAACTATAAATCCCAGCAACTACGACTCCCAAATGTCAAGGTCTTTTTTCCCCAAAACTCCACCAGTGTTCACATTTGGGCGTATTGAGTGCTTGTGCCAAGTTTGGTCCAGATCCATCATTGTTTGAGTCCACAGTGATCTCTGGATGTAGGCGAACTACAACTCTAAAATCAAAGGACACTGCCCACCAAACCCTTCCGGTATTTTCTGTTGGTCATGGGAGTCCTCTGTGCCAAGTTTGGTTCAATTCCATCGTTGGTGGGGTTCAGAATGCTCTTTGATTGTAGGTGAACTATAAATCCCAGCAACTACAACTCCCAAATGACAAAATCATAAATTTTTGAATGATGGTCACTCCTTGTGTAGTGAGACGTTTTGTTGCCAAATTTGGTGTGATGTTGTTCGCTGGTTCTTTTGTTTTTAAGGTACTCATTATGCACAGAACATTTTTATATATATAGATTACTAAAAAAAATTGCATCCAGCAAATTAAAATTCTGTGTAAAAGAGAACCTCCTTTGGCAAATTTAGTTAGAACTTTGTACTCATTCTCTTGTAGGCCTTGCTTCCATAAAGCCTTTAGTGTACAAATCCTGAATGTTCTCTGCCCTTGGCTTCTGTGAGAGCTCTGGGTACTATTTTTTTCTTTTGAAAGTGGGCATTGCATGCAACAATTCCTAGCAGCGCAGATGTTATTTGCCAATGCCATACCACCACCTGGTGGCCATTTTGCTAAAAACAATATACAGTTGTCCCTCTGTATCCACTAGGGCTGGGCGGTTTCATTTCGTTAATTTGTAATTCGTTAATAATTCGTTAATTTTTCCAATTACAAAACGATAACGAACCATTCTGGAGCAATTATTTAAAAAAATGAATTTTCAAAAACGTTTTGTAAATGCTTTGTATTTCGATATTGTATTCGTTTCGTTATTGTTTTGAGGGCGTTTCGTTATTATTTCCGCATGTCTGGGCCAGTTTTATGGTTTAATTAGTGAAAAAAAATTATAATATCACACCAACAGTCAACAACAGAGGGAGAGGGAAGCTTCAGAAGGTTTTGGAGGTTTTTTAGCGTATTTCGCGGTCGCGTCCGCCATTAACGAATCGATTCGTTATTGTTTCGGAAATCGATTCGTTAATTTTTTACCATTTACGAAATTTCGTAAATATCGAACTTTTTAAAAGGAAAATTTTGTAATTATTTTAAATATCGAAACAAAAAAAAAACCCCAAATACAAATCGATTTTAGAAACAATTTTTTCCGTTGTTACCCAGGCCTAGTATCCAGTGATACTACTTCCATGGATTCCATCGCCCACAGGTGAGGGTTATCCGGAAAGTAAGGCTACAAGATTTTTTTTTTCAAATATGAAGAATGAATATATTTTAAGCAAACTTACATGGATTAAAGCCAAGGTATTACATTATTTTTCCATGTAATCACCATTCAGTTCAATACATTTTATCATCTATGGGATGAGTTTTTGATGCTTGTGTCATAGAAGTTTCCCTTTGCCTTTTTCAGCCAGTTCATCAATTTGATTTTTACTTCATCGTTGTTGCAAAAGTATTTTCCACCCAGGTGTTCCTTCAATTTAGTGAAAAGGGCTTCTTTTCTTATGTCAGTAGAAAAAGGAAAAACAAGGAGGCGATAGGACCTCTTCGAGGAGAAGATGGGGCAATGCTGACAGGGGACAGGGAAAAGGCAGAACTACTTAATGCCTTCTTTGCCTCGGTCTTCTCACAAAAAGAAAGTCATCTTCAACCTCAGCAAGATGGAGTGGGTGAGGGATTAGAGGACATCCAACCCCAAATTGGGAAACAAGTCGTCCAGGAATACCTGGCCGCTCTAAATGAGTTCAAGTCCCCTTTCAAGGCCAGATCAACTTCACCCAAGAGTACTGAAGGAACTAGCAGAAGGCATTTCGGAACCATTGGCAACCATCTTTGAGAGTTCTTGGAGAACGGGAGAAGTTCCAGCAGATTGGAGGAGGGCCAATGTGGTCCCAATCTTCAAGAAGGGAAAAAAGGACGACCCAAACAACTACCGTCCGGTCAGCCTCACGTCGATACCGGGCAAGATTCTGAAAAAGATTGTCAAGGAAGTGGTCTGCAAACACTTAGAAACAAATGCGGTCATCGCTAATAGTCAACATGGATTAATCAAAAACAAGTCATGTAAGACGAATCTGATCTCTTGTTTCGATAGAGTTACAAGCTGGGTAGATGCGGGGAATGCCGTGGATGGAGCATACCTGGATTTCAGGAAGGCCTTCTTTTGACAAGGTCCCCCATGACCTTCTGGCAAGGAAACTAGTCCAATGTGGGCGAGGCAAAACTACGATGAGGTGGATCTGGAATTGGCTAAATGGACGAACCCAGAGGGTGCTCACCAAGGCTTCCTCTTCATCCTGGAAAGAAGTGACGAGTGGAGTACCATCAGCAGGGTTCCGTCCTGGGCCCGGTCCTGTTCAACATCTTTATTAATGACTTAGATGAAGGGTTAGAAGGCAGGATCATCAAGTTTGCAGACGACACCAAATTGGGAGGGAGAGCCAATACTCCAGAGGACAGGAGCAGGACTCAAATGGATCTTGACAGATTAGAGAGATGAATGGCCAAAACTAACAAAATGAAGTTCAACAGTGACAAATGCAAGATACGCCACTTTGGCAGGAAAAACAAAATGCAAAGGGACAGAATGGGGGACGAGGCCTGGCTCGAGAGCAGTAAGTATGAAAAAGATCTTGGAGTCCTCATGAACAACAAGTTAAACATGAGCCAACAATGTGATGCGGCGGCAAAAAAAGCCAATGGGATTTTGACCTGCATCAAGAGGAGCCTAGTGTCTAGGTCCAGGGAAGTCCTGCTCCCCATGCTCTATTCTGCTTTGATTAGACCACACCTGGAATATTGTGTCCAATTCTGGGCACCACAATTCAAGAGAGATATTGACAAGCTGGAATGTGTCCAGAGGAGGACGACTCAAATGATCAAGGGTCTGGAGAACAAGCCCTATGAGGAGCGGCTTTAGGAGCTGGGCATGTTTAGCCTGAAGAAGAGAAAGCTGAGAGGGGATATGATAGCCATGTATAAATATGTGAGAGGAAGCCACAGGGAGGAGGGAGCAAGCTTGTTTTCTGCTTCCCTGGAGACTAGGACACAATGGAACAATGGCTTCAAACTACAAGAGAGGAGATTCCATCTGAACATGAGGAAGAACTTCCTGACTGTGAGAGCCGTTCAGCGGTGGAACCCCGGAGTGTGTTGGAGTTGGAAGAGACCTCCTGGGCCATCGGGTCCAACCCCATTCTGCCAAGAAGCAGGAATATTGCATTCAAAGCACCCCTGACAGATGGCCATCCAGCCTCTGTTTAAAAGCTTCCAAAGAAGGAGCCTCCACTACACTCCGGGGCAGAGAGTTCCACTGCTGAACGGCTCTCACAGTCAGGAAGTTCTTCCTCATGTTCAGATGGAATCTCCTCTCTTGTAGTTTGAAGCCATTGTTCCACATCCTAATCTCCATGGAAGCAGAAAACAAGCTTGCTCCCTCCTCCCTGTGGCTTCCTCTCACATATTTATACATGGCTATCATATCTCCTCTCAGCCTTCTCTTCTTCAGGCTAAACATGCCCAGCTCCTTAAGCCGCTCCTCATAGGGCTTGTTCTCCAGACCCTTGATCATTTGAGTCGCCCTCCTCTGGACACATTCCAGCTTGTCAATATCTCTCTTGAATTGTGGTGCCCAGAATTGGACACAATATTCCAAGTGTGGTCTAACCAAGGCAGAAAAGAGCATGGGTAGCATGACTTCCCTAGCATTTAGGTAGGATATTAGAGCATGAAATTTACACTTGGAGGGAAACGGAATGAGGATGCTCATCTCTAACCTTAGCCACAATGCCAGTTGATGAGCTACTGACGACTGGGAACTGCTCGTTCATTCCCACTACATGGCAGTGATACAAATTTTCCCTGCAAAAATTTCCTGCAAGAGCTACATGCTTTGTAACCTTACTTTCTGGATAACCCTCGTATTTCTATAGCAACAACATATATGGTGGTGCAGTGGGTTAAACCGCTAAGCTGCAGAACTTACTGATTGGAAGGTTGGCGGTTCGAATCTGCAGATGAGGTGGCCTCCATTATTAGTCCCATGTTCTGTCAACTTGGCAAGTCGAAAACATGCAAATATGAGTAGATCAATAGGTACCGCTTCGGCGGAAAGTAATAGCGCTCCATGCAGTCATAGCAGCCACATGATCTAGGAAGCGTCTATGGACAATGCCAGCTCTTTGACTTAAAAATGGAGATGAGCATCACCTCCAAAGTTGGACTCAATTAGACTTAATATCATGGGAAAACCTTTATCTTTACCTATGTCAGTGTTTAGCACTGAAAGAACCCTGCAAAAGGACTGGAACTATACCAAGTTCGAGAGGAAGAAGCACCCTGAGTAAAACCAGAAGTATACACTTACTTTTATCTGCCTGCTTTACACTATACATATTTTACTTTGTGTTGTAAACACTGCAAAGTTATTGTCTAAATACTGCAAAAAAGTTTTCTAACTTGCCATAGGTGGCAGCAAAAGACCACCTTTCATGATGGTAACTAATACTCTACTCAAGATGCCCAGCTTCCCTAAACAAGCAAATCAAGAAACCCATCTTTATGGTAAACCCTAATTAAAAGCGAACTATCTCTTGTAAAAAAATAAGTAGCATTTCTAATGACCATCTTATCAAAGGAAGGAAGGAAGCAGCTACAAATTCAGTTTGGTCTGCTTTATAAGGCCATCGAGAAACATGCCCTCAAGTCAATATTGACCTATGGTAATTGCATCGAGAAACCTCTAAATGCCTATCTATAATGCCATATAATACAGTTTGAACTGCACTGTATGGTCAGTGGAGACTCAGGCCCCTTCTACACAAAATCCAGACTATCTGTTTAGAACAGGGTTATACAGCAGTGTAGACATATAATCCAGAACAAAGCAGATAATGTGGATTATCTAATTTGATAGGTAAAGGTAAAGGTTTCCCCCTGATGTGACTCATCTCAGTTTCTAAACTGAAGAGCCAGCATTGTCCATAGACACCTCCAAGGTCATGTGGCCAGCATGACTGCATGGATGCCATTACCTTCCCACTGGAGCAGTATCTATTGATCTACTCACATTTGCATGTTTTCTGCTAGGCTGGCAGAAGCTGGGGCTAACAGTGGAAGCTCACGCCGCTCCCCGGATTCGAATCTGCAACCTTTCATTCAAAAAGCTCATCAGCTCAGTGCTTTAATCCACTGCGCCACTTTGATCATCTGTATTATATGGCAGTGCAGAAGGGGCCTCATATAATGCAGATTGAACTGCATTGAACTGGATTATATGAGTCTACACTGCCATATAATCCATTTCAATGTGCAGTACAGTGACAGTATAGATGGGGCCCAAATTGCTCTGTCGTCAGACCCAGGCCCCTTCTACACTGCCCTATAATCCATCTTCTGAATCAAGATTATCTGATTTGAACTGGATTATATGGCAGACTCATATAATCCAGCTCAAAGCAGATAGTCTGGATTGGGAAACTGGATTATATAGTACTGTGGGTCCAGTCTCAGTTATCCAATCTTGTAGACTCAGGGCTGTAGTTTTTTGGGTTTAACTTTATCTTCAAATCTTAAATAAATGTTTCTCAACCTTCCTAATGCCGTGACCCCTGAATACAATTCCACATGTTGTGGTGACCCCCAACCATAAAATTATTTTCGTTGCTACTTCACAACTGTCATTTTGCTTCTGTTATAAATCGTAATGTAAATATCGATATGCAGGGTGTATTTTCATTCACTTGACCAAATTTGGCACAAATACCCAATACACCCAAATTTGAATTTGGGGTTGGAGGTGGGGATTGATTTTGTCCTTTGGGAGTTGTAGTTGCTGGGATTTATAGTTCATCTACAATCAAAGAGCATTCTGAACTCTACCAATGAGAGAACTGGACCAAATTTGGCACACAGAACTCCCATGGCCAACATAAAATACTGGAAGGATTTGGTGGGCATTGATCTTGAGTTTGGGAGTTGTAGTTCACCTACATCCAGAGAGCACTGTGGACTCAAACAATGATGGATCTGGACCAAATTTGGCAAAAATACCCAATATACCCAAATGTGAACACTGATGGAATTTGGGGAAAATAGACCTTGACATTTAAGAGTTGTAGTTTCTGGGATGTATAGTTCACCTGCAATCAAAGAGCATTCTGAACTCCACCAATGATGGAATTGTTTAAACTTGGCACACAGAACTCCCATGTCCAACAGAAAACACTGGAAGACACTGACCTTGTGTTGGGAGTTGTAATTCACCTACATCCAGAGAGCACTATGAACTCAATTGTGAACTGGTGGAGTTTGGGGAAAATAGAGCTTGAAATTTAAGAGTTACAGTTACTGCGATGTATAGTTCACCTACATTCAAAGAGCATTCTGAACTCCACCAGTGATGGAATTAAACCAAACTTGGCACACAGAACTTCCATGTCCAACAGAAAACACTGGAAGGGTTTGGTGGGCACTGACCTTGAGTTGGGAGTTGTAGTTCACCTACATCCAGAGAGCACTGTGGACTCAATTGTGAACACTGGTGGAGTTTGGGGAAAATAGAGCTTGAAATTTAAGAGTTACAGTTACTGGGATGTATAGTTCACCTACAATCAAAGAGCATTCTGAACTCCACCAGTGATGGAATTGAACCAAACTTGGCACACAGAACTTCCATGTCCAACAGAAAACACTGGAAGGGTTTGGTGGGCACTGACCTTGTGTTTGGAGTTGTAGTTCACCTACATCCAGAAAGCATTGTGAACTCAAATGTGAACACCAGGAGTGAGGTGCGGCTGGCTGGGAGTCAGCTGCATTAAGATCACTACTGACCGAAAGGTTATGAGTTCTAAGAAGAAGAAGAAGAAGAAGAAGAAGAAGAACAACAATGAGTTCGAAGCCAGCCCGAGTTGAAGTGAGCTTCCGACCAATTTGTGTGGCTTGCTGTCAACCTTTTCAGCCCGAAAGACAGTGGCGTCTGTCAAGTAGGAAATTTAGGTACCACTTATGTGGGGAGGCGAATTTAACTGATTTACAAGGCCATAAAAATCTCCAGCAAGTATGCAAATAATAAGGAATTATGTCATCAGTGTCACAAACGGACGGTGAAGCGACAGCTCCCCTGGTGGCCAGAAGCTGGAATGTAAATAGCCTCTGACTGTCTGTCTATATGTGTTGTGTGTCTATGGCATTGAATGTTTGCCATGTATATGTACATTGTAATCTGCCCTGAGTGCCCTGCAGGGTGAGAAGGGTGGAATATAAATACTGTAAATAAATAAATACTGGTGGAGTTTAGGGGAAACAGACCTTGACATTTAAGAGTTGTAGTTGCTGGGATGTATAGTTCAGCTACAATAAAAGAACCCTACTAAGGATAGAATTGGGCCAAACTTCCCACATAGAACCCCCATGACCAACAGAAAATACTGTGTTTTCTGATGATGTTTTGGTGACCCCTCTGACACCCCCTCGCAACCTCCCTCCTGGGGGTCCCAACCCCTAGAAACACTGACTTAGATGGAGATTCAGTAGATATTGCCTTGCAGAGCAATGTAGAGCTGGACAGTTTTCATGTAGCATGGAGATTTCAATCAAAGGCATTTCAATCAAGCCTTTGAGGCCATTTTGGGAGCAGGAAATGCCATTTTTAACAACAGGAAGTGAGCAGAACTCAAAAGGATGATGAATAGGAATACAGAAGAATTGCAGATTCTATTGCCATTTTCTAGAATATATTACTTAAATGTAAATTGGTTGCATGATTCATGCCAGAGGTTCAACAACTACTTCATTGCTGTGCAGCAATAGCCATGACACTGTGACGCGTTCCCTGTTGTTAATGGCCTGCATTGTCATTACAGCTCCCTTGAACCCTGTCCTCCCACTCCGAAACTGAATCTGATAATTGCATCAATAAGCTTCCATTCAGCCATGACATCTTCCTTCTGATCCACGTGGGAACAAATTATACTGCGAGATACAGCCTTGGACAGATTGCAAAAGGCGGTGAGGCTCTGGATAGGAAGGCTACTGCAACACAGGTTGTTACTTCATTACTCATTCCTATGGAAAGACAGGCCCAGAAAAAATAAAATAAAATAAAAGAGAGTGAACAACTGACTCTAAACAGAAGCTCTCCGAAGCTCTAGGTGCTCTTACTGCCTATTACAGGGAAAACCAACTGATCCCTAATCCATCTAAAACACAGACATGCGCCTTTCACCTTAAGAACAGACAAACATCCCGAGCTCTGAGGATTACCTGGGAAGGAATCCCATTGGAGCATTGCAGCGCACCCAAATCCCTGGGAGTCACTTTGGACCGTGCTCTGATCTTCAAAAAGCACTGCCTGAACATCAAGCAAAAAGTGGGCGCTAGAAACGGCATCATACAAAAGCTGACTGGCACAACCTGGGGATCGCAACCAGACACAGTGAAGACATCTGCCCTTGCGCTCTGCTACTCTGCTGCTAAATACGCATGCCCAGTGTGGAAAACATCTCACCATGCTAAAACAGTAGATGTTGCTCTTAATGAGACATGCCGCATTATCACGGGGTGTCTGCGCCCCACACCACTGGAGAAATTACACTGCTTAGCCGGTATCGCACCACCTGACATCCGCCGGGAAGTAGCAGCCAATAGTGAAAGGACCAAGGCAGAGATCTCCAGCTCATCCCCTGTTTGGGTATCAGCCAGCACGACAATGACTTAAATCAAGACATAGTTTTCTAAGATCTACAGAGACACTCGCTGGAACACCTCAGCAAGCGAGAGTCCAAAAGTGGCAGGCCCAAACTCAGCACCTCAATCCATGGCTGATACCAGATGAGAGGCTCCCCCCTGGGCACACAGAAGACTGGGCGACTTGGAAGGCGCTGAACAGACTGCGCTCTGGCACCACGAGATGCAGAGCCAACCTCAGAAAATATTTGGCTTTGTGGACAACAACCAATCTATATAAAAGTGAAAATACGAGGGTTGAATGAAAAGTAATGCCTCCACCTTGGTTGCTTGGGTTTGGATGGGAATATTTTAATAAATCAAGCGCAGAAGTAATCCTTAGAATGTGCTCTTTTACTACCACTATTCACTTTTCCACATAATCACCAGACATTTGGTACATTTCTACCAACAATGAACAAGTTTTCTGAAGCCGTCACAGAAGTCGACACTCTGTTTCCGCAACCCATCATGCACAGATTTTCTGACAGCTGTGATGGCATGCCGGGAAGATTGATAAGAAAACCATGACTTGGCCACGGTAGTCCACGCTCTGGTTACATCCCGTTTAGACTACTGCAACACTCTCTACGTGGGGTTGCCTTTGAAGATTGCTCGGAAGCTTCAACTGGTTCAGCGTTTGGCAGCCATGATACTAACAGGAGCAGCACTCAGGGAGCATACAACACCTCTGTTGCGCCAGCTCCACTGGCTACCAATTGGCTACAGGGCACAATTCAAAGTGCTGGCATTGGCCTATAAAGCCCAAAATGGTTCTGGCCCAAGTTACCTATCCGAACGCATCTCCGCCTACAAACCCATTAGGACTTTAAGATCTTCTGGGGAGGCCCTGCTCTCAATCCCGCCAGCAACTCAGGCACGGTTGGCGGGGACGAGGGACAGGGCCTTCTCAGTGGTGGCCCCTCGGCTGTGGAATGCCCTTCCCACAGACATTAGATCGGCTCCCTCATTAATGGCATTTCAGAAGAAAGTGAAAACCTGGTTATTTGAACAGGCATTTGAATAGGCAGTGCAATGAATTATAATGAATTATAGGAAATCGGAACAACGGATGACGAGCTTGGATTATGATTTTAGTTATGAGATGCTAATGAGTTGTTATTGATGTTTATTGATGTTAATTGCTTAGTGCATTATTCTGTTAATTGTTTTTATATGGTTTGTATGAATCTAGCATTGAATTTCTGCTGCTGTTTGTTGTTAACCGCTCTGAGTCGCCTAAGGGCTGAGAAGAGCGGTATACAAATAAAGTAAAAAATAAGTAAATAAAACTATACATGTCCGGCTATTTTCCCAATGACCATCGGTATGCCCTATATGTACTTTAATACCTCCAAAATAAAACTCTAGAGACGAGACTAAATTTAACCAATCAAGTTTACTGAATAATCAAGGTGAATCCAAACAAGGTATACAAAAGTGTAGTTTGATTCTTGATGGTATAGAATTAGAATAGTAAGGTACAGGTATAAGGTACAACTCTGAGGTAAAGAACAAAACTATATTCTATGAAGTAAGTACTCTCTATGATGGTACAATTCTAATCTATAAGGCATACACTTCTATACTCATTGGGCAAATACTATCTATATTCCTTTATACTCTATGGAGGCATATACATCTATTTTCTATGGAAAGTAGTACATCTATAAACTCCAGGACATGTACTGCTTAGGTCTTTGGCATGTACATCTATAAACTTTGGTCTCTGAGGCAAATATGTGCTAAGGATTGCCTGTTCTAGACCGCCAAGCCAGACTAGACACTTTCTGGCTAACTACTACAAGCTCTGTCAAAGAAGAATGGAATAAAAAGTCCTTCCACCAAGCTCTGAGCCAGAATGGGCTGAACCAACAGAGCTCGGTCTCTAGGGGGATCCTAAGCTCCTACTCCAGCGGTTCTCAACCTGGGGGTCACAACCCCCAGGGGGGTCGCCTCACCATTTCGGAGGGGTCACGAGGCCGCCTCGTTGGCAAGGGGTCAGAGCGGAATTGGTTGAAGGTACTGCAAATACCATCATCTGTTGTTCATACTCCCCCAAACATATTGTTTTTGTGATTAATCACTATGCATTAATTATTTTCAATTTATGACATCCTGCATATTGGATATTTACGTGACAATTCATAGCAGTAGCAAAATTGCAGTTATTATTATTATTATTATAACTTTATTTGTACCCCGCTAGCATCTCCCAAAGGATTCGATGCGGCTTACAGTAGGCCGAAGCCCAAAACAATACAACAATACAACATACAATACCTAGCAAATAAAAACAGTTAAGCAGAAAGCAACAATTAACAATATACATTGTTAAGACATTATTAAAAGCTGAGCCGACCAGAGTGGGGTACAGGGTTAAAAGTGCTGATGTGTCGGGGGGATATGGGATTATAGTATATAAGTACGGTGTGCAAAGTGCGGTGATATTGGATCTGCTAAAGTGCTTCTGGGATTTGGTAGTGGGGTTCCTAGCCTGGAAAGGCACATTGGAACAGCCAGGTCTTCAAATTCCTCCTGAAGACTGCCAATGTAGGGGCTTGTCTGAGGTCTTTCGGGAGGGTGTTCCAGAGGTGGGGGTCCATCACAGAGAAGGCCCTGTCTCACGTCCCAACCAAGCGTGCTTGTGACGCGGGCGGGATCACGAGCAGGGTCTCTCCCGATGATCGGAGTGAACGTGTGGGTTCGTAGACAGCAATACGGTCACGCAGGTAGGGTGGTCCCAAACCGTTATGAAATAGCAACACAAATAATTTTATGGTCAGGGGTCGCCACAGCATGAGGAACTGTATTTAGGGGTCACGGCATTAGAAAGGTTGAGAACCACTGTCCTACTCTAAAACTTATAAGAATGGAACAGTCCACCTCCAGGGAGCAAACAGGGAAATAAACAGAGGGGTAAAACTAGGCTGAGACTTCACAATAGCCTAGCAAAGCAATAATGTGACCCACACGTTCTTGTAAAATGTCAATTATGCTTGAAATTTATCTCTGATACGACGATTGTCTTGAATCAATCTGTCAACCTTTTGAATGTGAAACTCGGTGGTTGCTGTCACAGGACGTCCAACTCTTTGTCACACAAGTCAGATGTTCCCACCTCAACATCTTTAAACTTACTCGCCCAATGACGCACAACACTCACATCAACATAATCACCATAAACGGCTTGCATTCTGTGGTGAATCTCCTTTGGAGTGACACCTTCTGTTGTCAAGGATTCAATGACTGCACGTTGCTTAAGTTGCATTGACCAACCATCTTCGCAGGGTTCCATACTTTGCACTTTAACAACACAACTGTTCAATGCTAAGGCTTCCCACCAAAATGGAACTGTAGAGGAGAGTCTACTGAACAAGCCAGTACCTGCTGCATACCAGTACTGCCATCTGTTGAGGAGTTACGAAGGTGGAGGCATTACTTTTCATTCAGGAGAGCTGTTCAGCAGTAGAACTCTTTTCATTCAGGAGAGCTGTTCAGCAGTGGAACTCTCTGCCCCAGAGTGTGGTGGAGGCTCCTTCTTTGCAGGCTTTTTTGCAGGCTTTTAAACAGAGGCTGGATCCCACAACCACGTTTTTAATTTCCTCCTGAAGGGAGTCAGCTGCATTAAGATCACTACTGGTCATGAGTTCGAAGACAGCCTGGGTCGGAGTGAACTTCTGACCAAACTTGTGTAGCTTGCTGTCGACCTTTGCAGCCCAAAAGACAGTGGCGCCTATCAAGTAGGAAATTTAGGTATCACTTATGTGGGGAGGCTAATTTAACTGATTTACAAGGCCATAAAAATCTCCAGCAAGTATGCAAAGAATGAGGAATTACATCATCAGTGTCACAAAGGGATGGTGAAGCGACAGCTCGCCTGGTGGCCAGAAGCTGGAATGTTAAATAGCCTCTGGGTGTCTGTCTAGATATGTTGTGTGTCTATGGCCGTGATGGTGAACCTATGACATGCGTGTCAGCACTGACACACTTCACCATTTTTGATGGTGTGGCCGCATACAGAGAAGTATGGGGCCACATGCCAAAGACACTTCATCCTCAACTCCTACACGGCCAGGTGCAGGAGCCAAGGAAGAAACATTTGCTGTAGTGTAGTATAGACACTCTGCCTGAGGTCTGTAGGTCAAACAACAGAACTCCGGAACAGAGCATCTAGTTCCGGGACTTCCAGTTAGGCCGTTAGAGGATCTTTGACCTCACTTCTGGCCAGCGGAGCAGGGAGCAGTGGAATGTCACAGGGGATGCATCTCTGGGGCCCTGTGATCGCCATTAATGGCAACCACATAACCACAGCAACCATTGGGACCTGATATCTCCGCGATCGCATCTTCACCTATGAATCTGTGCGCACCTTGAGATCATCCGGGGAGGTACTGCTCTCTCCCCCTCAACACCCTGTCTCAAACATGGTTGATGGGGACGAGGGAGAGGGCCTTCTCGGTGGTGGCACCCTGCCTCTGGAACTCCCTCCTTAGGGAGATCAGACAGGCTCCCACTTTGTCCTCTTTCCGGAGACAACTAAAAACCTGGATGTTCCAGTGTGCTTTTGATTAAGTAGTCCACCAGTAATTTTCCTGTCCCTACTTTAAGTTCAGCACTTTACATCGGCCCTCTTATTATCTACCTCAATACTTTTGATGACAATATTTCCAGCCCTGCCTACTTGATTGTTGCACTTCTCTTGCATTCCCTTCAGAATATATTGTAATTTTTGGGCTTGTCCCTTGTAAGCCGCCCCAAGTCCCGTTGGGGAGATGGTTGGCGGGGTATAAAAATATAGTAATAATAATAATAATAATAATAATTATTATTATTATTATTATTATTATTATTATATCATCCAATCTACTGTTCTGGGGTGTCATGGATTTCTAATTGACCATCCTTATTGAGATAAGTGAGGGAGTCTTGAAGAGGCGAGAGTGTGTGCTATGCAGGGGCGGCTCATCATTATGCAAAGTAAGCGGTCGCAGAACACTTTTTTTTGCCAGGGGCGCAGAGGTGCCTCTGTAAATGCCCCTCGCTTGCCACTTGAGGAGCGTCCCCTCAGCCCCCAAAAGTAGTCCGGGGGGAGCCTCGGCTTTCTTGCCTTGCTACTGGGTGATCCGCTTCCCAAAGGGACCGGGCCCTTGAGCCTCGCCTAGCCCCGCTCGTTCCTGCTCCACCCAGCCACCGGGTGCACGAGCAGAGCCGGTGCTCAATCATTCTCCGCGTTCAATCCCTTCCCCATGACCGGCTCCCTTTCCCAATCCCCTGGCGCTCCACCCGCCTCCTCTCCTCTCCCCAATCCACAGGTGGGCCAAGGGGCGGAGCTGCCGTGCCTGGACCGCTTCGGGTCCAGAGGCGTGTCTGAAGACCCCAGCATGCGCACCAAAAGTCGCCTCTTTTCCTGACTTTCTCTTCAGCCATTGAGGAGAGAGAGAGAGAGAAAGAGAAAGAGCTCTCCGGCTGGAAGTATCTCCCACCTCCGCTCCCTCTTTTGTTTTTGCGCCTACCTTCAGGAAAGGTGGGCATCTCCACCTCTGTCTGTCTGTCTGTCTCTTTCTTGGTCCCAATGGCTGAGGAGAAAGTCAGGAGAAAAGGTGACTTTTGGTGCACACGCCGGGGTCTTCAGGCATGCCTCCAGACCCAAAGCGGGCCAGGCAAGGGAGCAAGTGCGGCAAGTGTAGTTACTGGGATGTATAGTTCACCTACAATCAAAGAGCATTCTGAACTCCACCAATGATGGAATTGAACCAAATATGGCACACAGAACTTCCACGACAAACAGAAAATATATATCAATGATTGGTTGGGGGGGGGGGGGCGAAAATACTGTTTGCTTACCGTTGAAAATTACCTAGGTGCTATGGTACCTAGGTGCTACCTCTGGTGCTATGGGTTCCATTTCCCACCATTGGAAATAGTGGAAGCTATTACGTTTTTTTCTCTCAAAGTGACACTCCATCTGAGTTATGCTGTATTTTTTTTTTTTTTGGTGAATTTTGACACACCAAGCTCAAAAGGTTGTCTATGGTATTGAATGTTTGCTTTGCTTTGCTTTGCTTTGAACGCGATTGTCCTGCTTCTTGGCAGAATGGGGTTGGACTGCATGGCCCACGAGGTCTCTTCCAACTCTATGATTCTATGAAGAATACTGCAGGTGACCTCTTTCCCTCCAGCTTGATGATGAAAGACAAAACTACATAGCGACCGCCACCGATATTTTGACCCCAACATAATGGAGAAGGTGACAAGTTCTACAGCAGCCACCCAAGAAAGCAACAGTGGTGTATTCCGATCTGCTGTGGAAAATGCTTTGGATCGCTTACATGCCACGCTGTCTGCCAGGCCTGCTTCTCCGTGGTCTTTTTTTTTAGTCTGGGCTTATTATAAGCATACTGTTGATTTGTAACTTGGAAAAAAAAGGTAATCTGGTTTCTAAAACAAAATGTTATATTGAGCGTTACATCATTATATGGACGCACACATTCAGATATGCATCAAGAGACACAATCAGCTTGAATCCACAAAGTGAGTGGAAAGGGGAGGAAATGCCACCTGGGGACTGACATATAAATATGAATTCCTGGCAAGAGTCAAACCAACGCCATGGCTGCTTTCTTACTCACTGACCTTTAACAGGGCCATTTTTTCAGAAGCATTGGATGTCCACGCTGGGATCTACAGTTCCGAAGTGCGAATGATCCAAGGGGCTTTAACAAAGGTCAGATCTCCCAGAGTGGAGATTATTAGGCGAGGAAGATGCTTGATCCTAAACCCTGATGCTCTGAAAACAAGGCCGGCTTTGTTCTCTAGGAGAATTGCTCCCCTGTGCTTGGAAATCTTTGTTTGAAATGGTATTTGTAAATACATCTCCCCAAAGCAAGGGAAATCTGCATTTTAATACCATAGCCTTGTACTGTCAAAAGTATCATTGAACTCTACGAAAAGTTGTGGTTTTTATTTGTCAAAACATTTTAACAAGGCAATCTTCACTGCTGGGCTTTAAATCCCCATCTCGGGCCTCTTCTACACTGCCGTCGATGTCAACACCGAAATACAACACCGCCTGAGCTCTGCGTGTGCAGCATTTTCCCGAATGAAGCAGAGAGTGTTTGAGGACCGGGACATCCGTAGGGATACCAAGGTGCTTGTCTACAAAGCTATTGTCCTCCCAACTCTGTTATATGCCTGCGAAACGTGGACTGTCTACAGACGTCACATGCAACTCCTGGAACGATTCTATCAGCATTGCCTCCGGAAAATCCTGCAAATCTCCTGGGAAGACAAGCGGACAAACGTCAGCGTGCTGGAAGAAGCAAAGACCACCAGCATTGAAGCGATGGTCCTCCAACATCAACTCCGCTGGACCGGCCACATTGTCCGGATGCCTGACCACCGTCTCCCAAAGCAGTTGCTCTACTCCGAACTCAAGAACGGAAAACGGAACGTTGGAGGACAGGAAAAGAGATTTAAGGATGGGCTCAAAGCCAACCTTAAAATCTCTGGTATAGACACTGAGAACTGGGAAGCCCTGGCCCTTGAGCGCTCCAGCTGGAGGTCAGCTGTGACCAGCAGTGCTACAGAATTCGAGGAGGCATGAGTGGAGGGCGAAAGAGAGAAACGTGCCAGGAGGAAGGTGCGTCAAGCCAATCCCGACCGGGACCGCCTTCCACCTGGAAACCAATGCCCTCACTGTGTAATGTTTTGTTATTGCTTATGTTTTTAATTTGCTTTGAATTGTATTGTTATTGTTTTGCTGTTGTTATGTTGAGACCTTGGCCTTTGTAAGCCGCATCGAGTTCTTCGGGAGATGCTAGCGGGGTACAAATAAAGTTTAATAATAATAATAATAATAATAATAACTAGCTGTCCCCTGCCAGGCGTTGCTGTGGCCCAGTCTAGTGATCTGGAAATGAAGTAATGAGAATGTGTTGGTTTCAAATATATGTAATGTCTTTCTGCTTGTGGGTAAACAGTATTTCTTGTTGTTTCTTTGGCAGTGTCAATGTGGTGATTGTTTGGTTTGCCTACTCTGGAACATGTAACATATCATTGTCCTTCTTTAGGGGTCCCTTTGAAATCTTTGATACTGCATCTGTCATATACATATTCAAGAGAGATATTGACAAGCTGGAATGTGTCCAGAGGAGGGCGACTCAAATGATCAAGGGTCTGGAGAACAAGCCCTGTGAGGAGCGGCTTAAGGAGCTGGGCATGTTTAGCCTGGAGAAGAGAAGGCTGAAAGGAGATATGATAGCCATGTATACATATGTGAGAGGAAGCCACAGGGAGGAGGGGGCAAGCTTCCTTTCTGCTTCCCTGGAGACTAGGACGCGAAACAATGGCTTCAAACTACAAGAAAGGAGATTCCACCTGAACACCAGGAAGAACTTCCTGACTGTGAGAGCCGTTCAGCAGTGGAACTCTCTGCCCCGGAGTGTGGTGGAGGCTCCTTCTTTGGAAGCTTTTAAACAGAGGCTGGATGGCCATCTGTCAGGGGTGATTTGAATGGAATATTCCTGCTTCTTGGCAGAATGGGGTTGGACTGGATGGCCCATGAGGTCTCTTCTAACTCTTTGATTCTATGATTCTATGATATATGTGAAGTTTGATGAGGACTCGTGTCCTAGAGTAAGGCTTGGCTTCACCTCCGCGCCTGCGCACTGGAGGCCTGGCGGGCGGCGCCGAGGCGGGCCAATCGCGTGGCTCGATTCTTTCTTTCCCTAAGGTCCCGCCCCCTTTCTATAGGTGACGTCACGAAGGGGAGGAGGCCTGAGCCGGCGCCATTTTGAAAGTGGAACCCGAGAGAGGGCGGAAGTGGGAGGAGGGCGGGGGGAGGCGGCGCGGAGGCAGGTCCAGAAGCCCAGAGAGAAGCGCGGCCTCTCCGCCTCCCCCCCCGGAAGGCATCCGCGCCCATCCGCGCCCGGCTAGGCCTCTCCCCCTCGGCCTCCGGGTCAAAGGGGAAGCCGAGGGCCCGCTGCAACCGACGCCGCCTCCATTGGGAGCCCAACATGGCAGGTAAGAGCGGCCCAGGCCCGCCTTTTCCTCCCTCCTTCCTCAGGTGAGGAGGAGGCGCTGCCTGGATTGCCCACTTCCGCCCCCTCTTATCCTCACCATTTCCCATTTAATTCCCTATTTCCCTTCTCCCCTTTGGCATCCTCCATTGATTGCCCTTGTTGCTTCCTTGGTTCCACCTCAATTTTGTTTACACTTCCATTTCCTTTCCCCCCCTCTTCCTTCCCATTTCCTCTTCCTCAGAGAGGAATTAAAGTCTTGTTTTCTCCGAGGCGGAAGTTGTGGATTTGCAACTCATTCATTCATTTATTTTCCTGCAAATTTGAGTCCTGAACATTATTGCAGTCAATGTGAGATGGGGATTTCCTAAGGCGAGGCTTTGCAAGGTTAGGAAACCGATTTGCAAGACACTTAGCAGCTTTGGCTGCAAAAAGCGAGTTTTAGACTGCATGTGTGAATGGCTGACCTGGGTTCATCATTTCCATGCAACCTGGGGGTTTCTTGCAGAGAGATTGAAAGCTGTGTGGGAATTGCAGCTTGTTGATTTGCAAGATACTGAACAGTTTTGGCTACAAAGACTTTTAGATTGGGCTGCATGTGTGAATGGCTGACCTGGGTCCAACATTTCCATGCAACCTGCGAGTTTTAGACTGGGCTGACCTGGGTCCATCATTTCCATGCAACCTGGGGAGTTTCTTACAGAGAGATTGAAACCTATGTGGAAATTGCAGCTTGTTGATTTGCAAGATACTGAACAGTTTTGGCTACAAAGACTTTTAGATTGGGCTGCATGTGTGAATGGCTGACCTGGGTTCATCATTTCCATGCAACCTGGGGAGTTTCTTACAGAGAGATTGAAACCTGTGTGGAAATTGCAGCTTGTTGATTTGCAAGATACTTAACAGTTTTGGCTACAATGACAGATTGTATCTTGTTGATTTGCAAGATACTTAACAGCATGTGTGAATGGCTGACCTGGGTTCATCATTTCCATGCAACCTGGGTTTTTTTACAGAGAGATTGAAACCTGTGTGGAAATTGCAGCTTGTTGATTTGCAAGACATTTAACAGCTTTGGCTGCAAGAAGCGAGTTTTAGATTGGGCTGCATGTATGAATGGCTGACCTGGGTTCATCATTTCCATGCAACCTGCGAGTTTTAGACTGGGCTGACCTGGGTCCATCATTTCCATGCAACCTGGGATTTTTTTACAGAGGATTGAAAGCTGTGTGGAAATTGCAGCTTGTTGTTTTGCAAGATACTTAACAGTTTTGGCTACAAAGACTTTTAGATTGGACTGCTTGTGTGAATGGCTGACCTGGGTCTACCTTTTCCTTGCATCCTGGGGAGCTTCTTGCAGAGAGATTGAAACCTGTGTGGAAATTGCAGCTTGTTGTTTGCAAGATACTTAACAGTTTTGGCTACAAAGACTTAGATTGTATCTTGTTGATTTGCAAGATACTTAACAGCATGTGTGAATGGCTGACCTGGGTTCATCATTTCCATGCAACCTGGGGTTTTTTTACAGAGAGATTGAAAGCTGTGTGGAAATTACAGCTTGTTGATTTGCAAGATACTTAACAGTTCTGGCTACAAAGACTTTTAGATTGGGCTGCATGTGTGAATCCCTGACCTGGGTTCATCAATTCTATGCAACCTGGGTTTTTTTTTTACAGAGAGATTGAAAGCTGTGTGGAAATTGCAGCTTGTTGATTTGCAAGGCACTTAATAGCTTTGGCTGCAAAAAGCCAGTTTTAGATTGAGCTGCGTGTGTGAATGGCTGATCTGGGTCCATCATTTCCATGCAGCCTGCGAGTTTTAGATTGGGCTGACCTGGGTCCATCATTTCCATGCAACCTGGGTTATTTTACAGAGAGATTGAAACCTGTGTGGAAATTGCAGCTTGTTGATTTGCGAGATACTTAACAGTTTTGGCTACAAAGACTTAGATTGTATCTTGTTGATTTGCAAGATACTTAACAGCATGTGTGAGTGGCTGATCCAGGTCCATCATTTCCATGCAACATGGGGAGTTTCTTACAGAGAGATTGAAATCTGTGTGGAAATTGCAGCTTGTTGATTTGCACGATACTTAACAGCATGTGTGAGTGGCTGATCCAGGTCCATCATTTCCATGCAACCTGGGGAGTTTCTTGCAGAGGGATTGAAAGCTGTGTGGAAATTGCAGCTTGTTGATTTGCGAGATACTTAACAGTTTTGGCTACAAAGACTTTTAGATTAGGTTGCATGTGTGAATGCCTGACCTGGGTTCATCATTTCCATGCAACCTGGGTTTTTGTTTACAGAGAGATTGAATGCTGTGTGGAAATTTCAGTTTGTTGATTTGCAAGACACTTAATAGCTTTGGCTGCAAAAAGCAAGTTTTAGATTGGGCTGCATGTGTGAATGGCTGACCTGGGTTCATCATTTCCATGCAACCTGTTTCTTACAGAGAGATTGAAAGTTGTGTGGAAATTGCAGCTTGTTGATTTGCCAGACACCATCAGCTTTTGCTGCAAAAAGCGAGTTTTAGATTAACCTGTATGTGTGAATGCCTAACCTGGGTTCAGCATTTCCATGCAACATGGCATATCCTGGAGTATTTCTTACAAAGAGATTGAAAGCTGTTTGGAAATTACAGCTTGTTGATTTGCAAGACACTAATAGGTTTGGCTGCAAAAAGCGAGTTTTACCTTGGGTTGCATGTGTGAATGGCTGACCTGGGTTCATCATTTCCATCATTTCAAATCCTGGAGGGTTTCTTACAGATTAAAACCTGTGTGGAAATTGCAGCTTGTTGATTTGCAAGGCACTAACAGATTTCGCTGCAAAAAGCGAGTTTTTGATTGAGCTGCATGTGTGAATGCCTAACTTGGGTTCAACATTTCCATGCAACATGGCATATCCTGGAGTGTTTCTTACAGAGAGATTGAAAGCTTTGTGGAAATTGCAGCTTGTTGATTTGCAAGACACTAAGAGCTTTGGCTGCAAAAAGCGAGTTTTAGATGTGTGAATGGCTGACCTGGGTCCATCATTTCCATGCAACCTGGGCATGTCTTACAGAGAGATTGAAACCTATGTGGGAATTGCAGCTCGTTGATTTGCAAGACACTCACAACTTTGGCTGCAAAAAGCGAGTTTTAGATTGGGCTGCATGTGTGAATGTCTGACCTGGGTCCATCATTTCCATGCAACCTGGGCATGTCTTACAGAGAGATTGAAACCTATGTGGGAATTGCAGCTCGTTGATTTGCAAGACACTCACAACTTTGGCTGCAAAAAGCGAGTTTTAGATTGGGCTGCATGTGTGAATGGCTGACCTGGGTCCATAATTCCCATGCAATCTGGGGGTTTCTTACAGAGAGATTGAAAGCTGTGTGGAAATTGCAGCTTGTTGATTTGCAAGACACTTGACAGTTTTGGCTGCAAAGTGCGGGTTTTGGATTGGGATGTATGTGTGAATGGCTGACCTGGGTCCATCGTTTCCATGCTGGTGGTTTCTTACAGACAGAATAAAACCTGTGTGGAAATTGCAGCTTGTTGATTTACAAGACATGTAATAGCTTTGGGTGCAAAAAATGAGTTTTAGATTGGGCAGCATGTATGAATGGCTGACCCGGGTTCATCATTTCCATGCAACACAACATCTGGAGGATTTCTCACAGAGAGATTGAGACCTGTGAGGAAATTGCAGCTTGTTGAGCTTGCATGGTTTGAAAATGCAAAAGATCCACCCTTCTGCAAACCCTTCTTCAGTTTCCTCTCTACCTTGCAATCTGTTCACAAACACAAAGATTCAGAATCTGGCAACATGGGCCAGATTGTGTTGAGGTTTGTGTTGAGGTTTGTGTTGAGGTTTGTGTTGAGGTTTGTGTTTGTCTCCAATCTTTCCACCAAGAAAGCTTTGAATGGAGGGAGGTTGTGAGTACTGCCAAAGAAACCCCGCGTTTTCTGCATGAGTTATTTTTCTCCTGCAGGCAAATCCGTCAATGGGATTTGCCTGCATTTATTCAGAGTGGCTTCTTCTGAGGCTGAGAGAGTGTGGCTTACCTAAAATTGTTTTCCACAACTGAATGGAGATTCAGACTCGGCTTTCCCAGTGTCCTTAGTCCAAAACCACCCTAACCGTTTTCCATGAGTGCATCTAAACTGTCAAATTAACACAGTTTGACACCATTGTGACTGCCACAGCCTATTGCTACGAAATCCTGGGAGTTGTAATAATTTTGTGTAGTACTCTGGCAGAGAAAGCTCAGGACGCATTGTCGAAGGCTTTCATGGCTTGAATCACTAGGTTGCTGTGAGTTTTTCGGGCTGTAAGGCCATGTTCCAGAAACATTCTCTCCTGACGTTTCGCCCACATCTATGGCAGGCATCGTCAGAGGTTGTGTTTCTTTTTTTTTTTGTGAAGTTTTTAAAATTTTTATTTATAAATTTATCAAACAAAATGCATAAGCATACATTCTTCCCACTTTTTACAACATCGTAGACAGAAGAGTATGTCATATTATATACAATCTAACAGTAAAAAAGAATCAAAAACATCTTTAAACATATTTCTTATCTTTTTAAAACTTTCCATACACCTTATACTATGTATACCTCTACCACACACCTTTTATCTACTTATACATACTTTATTTCTTTATAATTAGTATTTTGTCATTTTCCCCCTCTTCCCCTTAGTTTCTAATATAATTTCTGTTCTAGTTTTATTTTGCTGTAACATGTTGTCCGGGCTTGGCCCCATGTAAGCCGCTCCGAGTACCCATTGGGGAGATGGTTGGCGGGGTATAAATAAAATTTATTATTATAATATAGTTTCCAATATACTTCACAACCTCTGAGGATGCGTGACATAGATGTGGGTGAAATGTCAGGAGAGAATGCTTCTGGAACATGGCCATAAAGCCTGGAAAACTCACAGCAACCCAAAGCTTAGGACCTTTCAAAATTTTAACTCCCAGTATCCCATTGCAAAGAGCAATGGTAGTCCAAGTGCTGTTGAACTACATTCAGTTTGCAATGTGCTTATTTTTTATTTATTTACGACATTTATATGCCACCCTTCTCACTCCGAAGGGAACTCAGAGCGGCTTACAAGATATATATACATGCAATATATTGTATTATTAGCATAGTACAATATCAATAGTATTGTCGAAGGCTTTCATGGCTGGAATCACTAGGTTCTTGTGGGTTTTTTCGGGCTATAGGGCCATGTTCTAGAGGCATTTCTCCTGATGTTTTGCCTGCATCTATGGCAAGCATCCTCACTACCTCTGAGGATGCTTGCCATAGACGCAGGCGAAACAGGAGAAATGCCTCTAGAACATGGCCCTATAGCCCGAAAAAACCCACAAGAACCTAATATCAATAGTGTAGATGCAATTTATAGTGTAGATCAGGGATCCTCAAACTATGACTTGGGGGCCGGATACAGCCCTCAAAGTTCATTTATCCATCCCTCGCTCAGGGTCAACCTAAGTCTGAAACAACTTGAAAGCACACAACAACAATCCTATCTAATCAACAAAAGCAGGCCCACATTTCCCATTGAAATACTAATAAGTTTATATTTGTTAAAATCGTTCTTCATTTTCATTATTGTATTATTTTTAGTGTTTTTGCACTACAAATAAGATATGTGCTGTGTGCATAGGAATTTATTCATTTTTTTCCAAATTATAATCTGGCCCTCCAAGAGTTTAAGCAAGCCCACATTTCCCATTGAAATACTAATACATTTATATTTGTTAAAATCGTTCTTCATTTTAATTATTGTATTATTTTAAGTGTTTTTACACTACAAATAAGATATGTGCAGTGTGCATAGGAATTTTTTTTCCAAATTATAATCCAGCCCTCCAAGAGTTTGAGCGACTGTGACCTGACCCTCTCTTTAAAAAGTTTGAAGACCCCTGGTGTAGATCAAGCCTTGGCAAACTTTGGGTCTCTGGGTATTTAGGACTGCAGCTCCCACAATTCCTAACAGCTGGTAGTTTGCCCATGCCTGGTATAAATGCAGTCTTAAACCCCCCCCTAAAAAAAAAAGAAGAAAAGAATTTGAAATGTATAGAAAACACACTGTAATCTTCAGGAGGCCTTGTTTACCTCTTCGGCAAGGTTGTTTTGAATCAGTGTATTGAACTATAATTACAAAGTAAAATACCTTTTTTCCAGTTCAGCGTGGTGCCCAAATAGGGAGCAACGTTTTCTTTTCACAAAGTAACAAAGGAAGATGGAAATAGAACACTTGTGGATTGTTTGCGCTTTTCCTGTGCTCTGATGGCTGTGTGGCGATGGAGTGACCACTCTTCCCCTTCTGGCTTGAACTTTTTCTTAAGTTGCTTGATTGTTGCTGTTGTTGTTTTTTTTAAGGAAGGGAGGAACTCCTCCCTCTCTTGCTCCATCCCCTTGGTCAAGATGCCACGGTTACGCAGCTGTTTTCACACACACGCACACACACACATCTTCGTTTTCAGGGGAAATATTCAGGGAAAGCTCCATTTTGATAACTGCCTTTCAGCTTCCTCCACGAGCCTTACCCAATGACTTGCTCCGAATGACATGTCCAAGAAATGGGTGGCGTGTCTTTGGCATGTTTGGGTGGAAGGTTCAAATGATTCACCGCCTTCCTTCTGCCGGGGCAGGAATGTTCTTGAAGCTTTCTCTCCGGTCCATCTTTTACGGTAGTTTCAAGTTTATTTGTAACTGAGGTGACTTCTTCAAGTTTCAGAATTATAGATTTCTTTTATAACAACAATCTTAAGTTTTATTCTTGTTCTACTTTCTGTAAATGGCAGAAATGAAGTTGTCAACAAATTAAAAAAATGTTCCCTTATGCTGCTTCACTCCTGATTCTAGTAACTTAGAAGTAAAGTTCCAAAGTTTGTGTGTGAGAGAAAGTTTGGTTTGTAAGAAGAGCAGTCATGCATTGTGTGTTGTGTATCTTCAGAGTGTGACAGCTTATGAAGTTGAGTAGTTGTGACCTGTCTTTGTAGAGAAACTGATTGCGACTGTGTTCATTTGGACACATCCCTAGTGACAAAAATGTTGTGGGCTGTGTTGAGGGACAATAAGAAGAGCTTGCAAGTAACTTTCTGCTTTGGAAATACTCTTCGCCTTTGTGGGCGTGGTGGGTGCTCCCTTTACATTTCCTATCCTTGCCAACAATCGCTGGGTATCAGACTGGAATGCTAACATTGTGCAGTCAAGCTTAATAACCAGGGTGTTGCCCAGCTTTTATTTAACTTTTGTTTTGTTTCTAGGAGCCGGTGGCGGCGGGAATGACATTCAGTGGTGTTTTTCTCAGGTGAAAGGGGCTGTGGATGATGATGTAGCAGAAGGTAAGAACAAGATCTGATTTAACCTGTTTGTATTATTAACAGCAGTAGGATTCTGGTACTGGTAGTTTATTAGGTATTACTTGAAATTATTGTTTATTGTATTCTCATGTTTTATTTAGTTTACTGTGTTGATTGTTCTGTATTCTGGTTTTATTTTATTGTAATGTTCTGTTGGGCTTGGCCTCATGTAAGCCGCCCCGAGTCCCCATTGGGGAGATGGTGGCGGGGTATAAATAAAGTTTATTATTATTATTTGAAACACAACAAGATGAGTCCACAGCAGACAAGATCACTTTGCTGGCTGTTGTATTGGATTACACATCGGACAATTCCCAAGTGTTTAGGACTGTGTGATGTATCGGTGAATGATGCATGCAGATCCCAGTAAGGTGGCCTTCTGCAGCTGGCAGATGGTAATCTTGTCAGCGCCGATTGTGTTTAAGTGCAGGCCAAGGTCTTTAGGCACTGCACCCAGTGTGCCGATCACCACTAGGACCACCTTGACTGGCTTGTGCCAGAGTCTTTGCAGTTCGATGTTTAAATCCTCATATTGTGTCAGCTTTTCCAGATTATTATTATTATTATTATTATTATTATTGTGTCACCCCAAGTTTGTATTCCTTGTGTCAACAGTAAATTGTGAAAGCTTGAACCTTGCGTCACACAGCAGCTTTTCTATATACAGTCCCTGGGTTTTTACCTCGTTGCTCCATGTGATATCAGGCTACTTAATTATGTGTCTTTAGGTGAGCAATATTATCAGCAGTGAAATTATTTTAGTACTATCCCTTTTATTAAGTATTTCTTGAAATCTCCTTGTTTCACCCAAGTTTTAGTTCCTTATCTCCATATGTGAACAGCAAGTGTTCAGAATATTTATTTATTTATTTACGGCATTTATATGCCGCCCTTCTCACCCTGAAGGGGCTCAGAGCGGCTTAGAATGTATATTTTCATACAATATATTATATTATTAGCATAGTACAATGTCAGTATATATTACTATATATCCTGATAATATCCATCCTTTGACAACGCATCCATCCTCAAATATATTCTAAGAAATTGGATATGTAGTTAGATTAGTCCTTCACAATGTGCTTATCTCTAAAGGTCCTAGATTATGATTCCAACACTCTTATAGCCAGTAACTTGGTACAACTTTCTGATATAGCTGAATAAGCCACCCAGTTTGACACACATGATGCTGAGTGGAAACATCACACAAGTTATGTAAAATTTATTTTTCAGAAGAACTGTTATGTTGTTTTCTTCAAGTTAACCTATATTTAATGCTTCTCCCATCTTTGTATACATTTTCTGAGGAGACTTTAAATTGCAGTACAATTTTTAGCATATGGAGTTAAATGCTTGGTGTAATGTCATGGGAGATGGAGAATACATGATGAGGAGAGGGGCACAACTCAATGTAGGACAGCAGTTTTTAGTGTCATCTGTGCTCCATGTGAAACGGGGAGCATGAGGCCTCCCAGGTGCTGTGATATTTGCATTTAGCTCAAAGATTGAGAAATCCTCCTTATACCATGACTACAACTTCCATCATCTCTCAACATTGCATGTCGTAATCGAGCGGTATCTGCATGATCACAGAGTTGTTGTTTGTGCTCTAAATACATCACACTTGTAGTCGCCAGCTGTGATGAAGACTATCTTTGTTTGCAATTGAACTGGATGTCAGTGCATTTTCCTTTTAGTAAATGAATACAGACACAAATTTTTGCTCTGTACACATTCACTATTGAATGATATGTTTTTCTAGCAAGAAACAGTCAGACAAGTCCAGTGTTGTCTGATCCTTGATAGTATCCTTCAAATCTTGAAAGTCTATCATGCATTTGGAATATAATTACTAGGGGATGCTATGCATACTAGGTAGCCAGGACTTGAGTCATTTTCAGAACTTATTCTAAAAAAACCCTTTGTTTGAGAATTGCTTTGTTTTTGAGAAGCTCTGTGATTCATGCTGCATGCACTGTGTCAAATGGTTATTTTGCATTTGATCCATTGTCTCCTTAAAACAAAATATGTCTAATACTGTATATAAGCCTAGTTTTCAGCCCTTTTTTTAGGCTGAAAAAGCTCCCCTCTGCTTATACTCGAGTCAAGGCTATTTATTCTTTTATTCTGTTATTAGTATTTTTATTTTATGTATTTTATTACATTTACAGTATTTTACTCTATTATTATGATTATTATTACATTTATTATATTTTATTATTATTGCATTTATTACTTTATTATTACATTTACTATTTTACTGTTATTATTGCATTTCCATTACTTTACTTTGTATTATTATTATTATTATTATTATTATTACATTCATTATTTTACTCTGTTATTGTTGGAAGGATACATAAATACATTTATATTGAAGAAGGTTAGAATAATGATTTCATCAGAGTTGGGCAGTCTTATCTCAAATTACAATTTTATGTAAATATTCAACACCATTTTACCTCCTGATGCCTCAGTTAATGTAATTTTATTGTTACCTATTTTTATTTTGAAATTTACCAGTAGCAGCTTCATTTCTCACCCTCGGCTTATACTCGAGTCAATATGTTTCCCCAGTTTTTTGTGATAAAATTAGGTGCCTCGACTTATACTCGAGTATATACGGTAAATTGAAAGAAATAGCTGTGCGTTATGGTTTGGGAACCCATTTGCTTGTAAAGGTGGTCATTGTTAGTTACTAAGAACTGTGTTTCACTGAATCAAAATCCAGCATGGAGATGAGTATTCTCTTCCACATATTTGAAAGCAGTTACATGTAGTTTATGTAACAGGAAGTCATGAATATGTTTGTCCTGCCAACACTCCTTAAAAGAAAACATGCATCCTACTCAAGTCTGTGTTTACTAAGTAGAAAACATTGCTAATTCTGTTGGAATTGCATTCCATTAATCATACATATGAAATCCAATGTGTATAGATTGATATTTTGGTCTGGGATTTGGAACACAAAGTGAGCTGTGAAATTACAGGTGTCCTGGGGTGAGTCATGGAGACAGCATGGTGTAGTGGCTTCAGCATTGGATTGTGTCTCTGGAGACCAAGCTTAGAATCCTTACTCAGCCACGGAAACCCACTAGGCAAACCCACAGGGCAAGTCACACTTTCTCAACCTTGGGAGGAAGAAAAGGCAATCCCCCTCTGACCAAGCCCTGCTAAGAAATCTGGAAACATAAAGCCACAAAAGAATAACAAGTGACTTACATGCTCTCAGCTCAACCACATTTATGAATGGGGAAGAAGCCAACCATGTACTTTCCCTAGAGATTACTGGGGAAAGGCCACAGATAAATGGAATTTAAACAACAGCCTTAATCCCTAGTATTTAGGACCCCCCCCCCCCCCCCAATGAAGCACAGAAGAGTCCCAGGTGGAATTCTTGGTAGTAGAACTTGGAAAGGCCTGCATTTTTGGAGAGCTGTGGTATTTTCCAGTGGATGTTACAAGGACAAATGGATTGAATGTTTGATTCACTAAAAGGCAGCCTTACTTCTTCTCTCTAACCCTGTATTTAGAATATTTTTGGGCTGTAAGCATACCTCAGAATTGTATTGGAGGCCCACAAACACTTCTGAGGTGATGCGTCTTTTGGTGTATGGTTATATTTTATTTTGTTATTTCTTGTATTTATTTTGATATTTTTGCTTCTTTGTATTTTATTTTGCTGTACTGTAATTTTGGGCTTGGTCTCATATTAGCCACCCCGAGTCCCCTTTGGGGAGATGGTGGCAGGGTGCAAATAATAATAAAGTAATAAAACTTTATTTATATCCCGCCACCATCTCCTCAAGGGACTCGGAGGGCTTACATGAGGCCAAGCTCAACAACACATCAATAAAAACAAGAAAGCAATAAACAAAAATAATACAATACAATGCAGTTAATATAAATCAAATGTAAACAATAAACAATAACACACAAGGATTTAAAAACTTATGGCTTGGCCAAATATAATAGTTTAAAATTAAAAATAAATGCTGGGCGTGAACAAGATAGGATATATTATTATTATTATTAACTTTATTTGTAGCCCGCTAGCATCTCCCGAAGGACTCGATGTGGCTTACATTGGCCAAGGCCTCAAAACACAACACAACAATACAACACCTAAAGCAAATTAAAAACAGTTAAAGCAATATTAACAACAAGCAATAAACAATACATCAAGACACAATAAAACTGGGCCAGGCCAGAGTAATGGGTACAAGATTAAAAGTGCTGATGTGGCAGGAGGTATGTAGGATTATAGGGTAAGTGCAGTGTGCGGTGTGCAGCAATCTTAATTTCTACTAAAGTGCTTCTGGGACTTGGTATTGGAGATTCCTAATCTGGGAAGGCACATCGGAACAGCCAGGTCTTCAAGTTCTTTCTGAAGACTGCCAATGTAGGAGCCTGTCTAAGATCTTTGGGGAGGGTGTTCCAGAGTTGAGGGGCCACCACAGAAAAGGCCCTGTCTCGAGTCTCCACCAAGCGCGCCTGCGACGCAGGTGGAATCACGAGCAGGGCCTCTCCGGATGAACGAAGTGAACGTGTGGGTTCATAGACGGAGATGTGGTCATATATCTGGTATAAGGTTTTAAAAGAAATGAGGGGAGCGTAGTCCAACCCAATCCAATAGTAAAGTGCATTCTGAGGACATTGCTGGGAATTTTTCCTAAAGTTTGTTATTATTATATCCTCATATCCACAGATTGAATATCCAGTCTATGGATAAGAGAGTCTTGCTATGTTGTTGTATGTCTTACTGTGTTGTTGTATCTGGTTCCCTCCTGAAATCTGACCATTGCCCATGATGGCTGGACACTATGGGAATTGATTTGGAAAAGCTGACTGAGTCTTTAAGAGAGAACCCTCCCTTTTTAGGGCCCTTCCACACAACCCGATATCCCAGAATATCAAGGCAGAAAATCCCACATTATCTGAGTGTTGTTTCAGATAACCCAGTTCAAAGCAGATATTGTGGAATTTTTTGCCTTGATATTCTGGGATATAGGGCTATGTGGAAGGGCTCTTACTTGTTACCAGAACCTATTTCTTTTATTTTGATTGAAGAGACAGCAAGGAGTTACGATCCCTCACTTGCACAGTGTTCATCATACGCCAGCAAGGTGTGGCAAGTCCCTGACCAAAAATAGTTATCCCTCTGGCACATTTCTTTATAATGTCTTCAAAGAATATATCTCCCATTGTTCTGTAAAGTAATGTATTTACTTCTGATGCTGAAATTCAGAACATTTTTGCTTAGAGATTGCTTTTGGATTATGAACATAAATATGTTTCAAAATGGTGAATCTCTAACAACATCATTGCTATGTAAAACTTTGTATGTAGCTGTATGCAGGGCCTTCTGTTGGTTTCTTTATATCACGTTCATGGACTGGTATATTGTTTCTGCCATATTATTACCACCATAATGTACTTTCCTGGGAACTCAATGCATTTAGAGGGCAAAAGAAAAATCAGAAAAATATTATGTAATTGAGGGGGGGCAGTCCAGGCAGATAAAGAACTCTAGCTTAGCCTCCCATTTTGGTACAAACATGCACAAGGTCCATCTGTATGTGCTTTTGTGTTAGATGTATTAAATGGTTTAGTGGCCAGCTCCTAGGATTTGTACTTTTGTTGTTGTTCATTTGTTCAGTCGTCTCCGACTCTTCGTGACCTCATGGACCAGCCCACACCAGAGCTCCTTGTCGGCCATCACCACCCCCAGCTCCTTCAAGGTCAGTCCAGTCACTTCAAGGATCCCATCCATCCATCTTGCCCTTGGCCGGCCCCTCTTCCTTTTTCCTTCTACTTTCCCCAGCATCATTGTCTTCTCTAGGCTTTGCTGTCTCCTCATGATGTGGCCAAAGGACTTCAACTTTGTCTCTAGTCTCCTTCCCTCCAATGAGCAGTCGGACTTTATTTCCTGGAGGATGGACTGGTTGGATCTTCTCGCAGTCCAAGGCACTCTCAGAACTTTCCTCCAACACCACAGCTCAGAAGCATCTCTCTTCCTTCGCTCAGCCTTCCCTAAGGTCCAGCTCTCACATCCGTAGGTTACTACAGGGAATACCATGGCTTTGACTTACATATGTTATAATAATGTAATTACTTATAGAATATTTTAAGAACGTCTAAGGACTCTAAACATTGTATTTTATGACAGGCTAAATGAGGACAAGGGAATCTACGACCCTTTGCATGTTTTGGCCTATAGTTTTCTATCAGCTGCATCCACATGATCGGTGGCAAGGTGTCACAAGATTAGTAGTTGAAAATAACTTCAGGGCTAACATTTGTTTGGAGGATTTGTCTTAAACCCCTTTTTCCCAACGTCTTGTCCAACAAGTCAATCCATCCGACAACACATACGTAACTAAGTAGTTTGCCTCAAGCCAAACATATAATACTGATAGTGTGTATCTTCATATCCTATACGATAGAGATTATTGCTATGATAGAAGTATTAGGAATTTTTATACCACAGAGTATTTTATACTTGTCATATCCTTAGAACTTCATTCCAATTTCTCACAGACTAACTTCAAGTCGCTTCCAGTATTCAGAATCACTGCCTGAATATCAAGCAAAAAGTGGGTGCTAGAAACAATATACAAAAGCTGACTGGCACAGCCTGGGGATTACAACCAGATACAGTGAAGGCATCCATCCTTGCGCTTTGCTATGCTGCTGCTGAGTACACATGCCCAGTGTGGAACACATCTCACAGTTCTAAAACAGTGGATGTGGCTCTTAATGAGACATGTCGCATTATCACAGGGTATCTGCACCCTACACCACTGGAGAAATTAGACTATTTAACCAGTTTTGCACCACCTGACATCAGTAGGGAAGTAGCAGCCAATAGTGAAAGGACCAAGGCAGTGACATCCCCAGGCCATCCTCTGTTTGGATATCAGCCAGCACGTCAACGACTTAAATGCCTTAAATCAAGAAATAATTTTCTAAGATCTGCAGAGATACTCGCAGGAACACCTCAGCAAGCAAGAGTCCAAATGTGGCAGGCTAAAACCTGGAACCTCAATCTATGCCTGATATCCTTCGGGGAGACTCCCTCCTGTGCAAGACTGGGTGACTTCGAAGGCACTGAACAGACTGTGCTCTGGCACCACAAGATTGCAGAGTCAGCCTTAAGCAATGGGGCCACAAAGTGGAGTCCACGACATGCAAGTGTGGAGAAGAGCAAACCACAGACCACCTAGTACAATGCAGCCTGATCCCCACGCAATGGAGAACCTTCTTATAGCAACACCAGAGGAACTCCAAGAGACCAACTACTGGTCAAAGGACATTTAGTATAATGGCAAGTTTTTAATCTTCGTGTTTTTTAAAAATATATGACAGCTGTACCCTTGGTTCACTCCTGATATGATAAATCAATGAATAAATACAGACTAGCTTTGCATGTGGCTGCCTGTATTTCATCAATTGCTCCACCCTGTTATAAGAATGTTTTTATAATCTCGACAGGTAAAACATACCTTTAACCGTCTTCCTTGTCAACTAGTGGAATAGCTTGGTATCTTTCCAAGAAAGACAATTCTCTTTTTTTAAACTCCATGGGATGAGTGAGAGGAATAAATAGGAACTGGGTTGTTGTAGGTTTTTCAGGCTATATGGCCATGTTCTAGAACAGGGGTCCTCAAACTAAGGCCCAGGGGCCGAATACAGCCCTCCAAGGTCATTTACCCAGCCCTCACTCAGGATCAACCTAAGTCTGAAATGACTTGAAAGCACACAACAACAACAATCCTATCTCATCAGCAAAAGCAGGCCCACACTTCCCACTGAAGTAATAAATTTATATTTGTTAAAATTGTTCTTCATTTTAATGTATTGTTTTAAAGTGTTTTTGCACTACAAATAAGATATGTGCAGTGTGCATAGGAATTAATTCATACTTTTTTTCAAATTGTAATCCGGCCCTCCAACAGTTTGAGGGACTCTATCCTGGCTCTCTGTTTAAAAAGTTTGAGGATCCCTGTTCTAGAACATGGCCATATAGCCCAAAAACCTACAACAACCCAGTGATTCCAGCTATGAAGCCTTTGACAATACATAAATAGGAACAGTTTAGGGTCAGGCCTATAACACTGTTCAAAGGAGAAAAAGTTGCGGGCCTGAAAATAGCTGTTCTTTTATGATTTTGGGGTGCTGAAAAGGAAAATGACATTTAAAAATTTATATTGGCTCTAGTTTTTATGATATATTGAAATCAAAGAGGCATAGCTAAGCAATCACGTGATCACGTATGGTTGAAAAAATGCATGTTGCGACTTACACTATGGAAGATTCTAGAATATTCTAGAAAGTTTGATGACGCAGTATTAGTGCCCTGTGCAAAAGCCAGAAAGCCCTATATAAGGCCAGACTTTTGAACGGTGAGGGTCAGTCAGTTGAAAACTGAGACAGTATCGTTAAACATCGTTTTACATTGTTCTTTTGACTGTAGTTCTGCCTCGCACGTGTGTAAATAAAGCCCTATGGAAAAAAGAGATCAAGGCCAATGGACTCCGTCAATGCTGTCAGACTCCTCCTGGAGCATTGTAAGAGACAATCCTTTCCTTGAATACAAAAGAAAAGTCAAGAGAAGCAAACAGGATATAAACTAAAGTCACGATTAAAGCGACATTTAAACTTTCAGACTTTTCAACTGCATTAGGCCTACGAATATAGTTTCTTGCTGCACAAACATAAATAAAAGACTAATTAAATAAATATTTCTCATGTATAAACTATTGGCAATATAATTTGACTAATATTTAGTAAACATTCACGGTTTATATACATGCAGTAAGGTTAGGCGCATTATCATAATATTAACGAATTACCTATTGTGGAGAAAATTGAAATAGCCGTTGCATAAAAACCAGAGCCAATTAACACATTTAATTTTTATATTTGAATTCAGCATGTTAAATTTATTAAGAAACGGCACATTTCGTTTCCGCAACTGAGAAAAACTGAAAATTTGTAGAACAGTGTTATTGTCAACAACTTCTTCAGCATCAACTAAAACTAGCATATGCGTTTCGAGGACTTTGAGTAGAATACTTTAAAAAAAAGACTACTGAATAAATGACTAAAAATATAACAAGAGCTTTGCTGGGTCACATCAAAGGCATATCTAGTCTAGAATTATGTTCCCATAAACAGTGGCTCTCAACCTGTGGGTCCCCAGATATTTTGGCCTTCAACTCTCAGAAGTCCAACTGATAAATTGGCTGGGATTTCTGAGTGTTATAGGCCAAAACACCTGGGAACCCACAGGTTGAGAAAACCACTGCCATAGAAGCTAAAGAAAGGTGTTTAGGAAGTTCCAGACAACACAAGATGAGCAAAGAGCAGGCATGAAGCTTTATCTTGAATAAGTCACTTTCTTCCCCTTTGCCCTATCTCACAAGTTAACCAGAATAAATGTCATTTATCTGAAATGCTTGGAATAAGGAGACTTTGGAATCCAGATATTTCCAAATTTTGAAATGCCTGTATTTACATATACATAGTGAAGGATGTGGGAATGGGGAAGAGTTTCAAGTTCAACTCCTGCTGTCACCTCCCCACTCCACAAGTCCCCATCTATTGCCAGAAACCTGATAGAGGAAAGGGAAGGGGATTTGGAGGTTTACACCATCTTTTAATATTGCCAGGCTGCCTTTTTAGAATATATACATCATTGTTTGCCATATATTCCTCATTAGGGAAGAACCCAGGTTCAAGAATACTGGCATTTCCTCTCCAATTCTATGAATGATTGAAGAATCCTTTGGGAGAGGAGGAAAAATTGGGCTGCTTGCTTGTACAGCAGCATTTTAGTTCTTCTACTCCTACTGTTTCATTGTCCGAGTGGGTTGCTCCATTTACATGATGTGTCACTTTTCCTCTGATTGTGTGTTTCCTTTTAAAAATGTCAGAGCTCCTTGATAGATTGACTTAGCCTTCCTCCTGGTTTTGAGAAGGGTCTTGACTCTTGGTGATGAGAACAGTGAACTGTGGAGGAGTGAAACAGGCATTATTATGTATGCTGAGAGGCTCGGAGCAAGGAGGCCATTCCATATAGTAATTCCTTAGCTTGCTTTGCAGTCTAAATGAGAGAGGGGGGGGATTGTGAATCTGTTTCTGTTTGCTATTCCTCTTTGATTTCAATATAACATTACATTTTTAAAAATCTAAGCATGCAAGCAAACAGTTACTTTTGGGAGGACTTACCTGTTGGAAAATGTGCTAAGAGCCAACAAAAAACAGGAGGTAAATTTAAATTGTGGCTCTGTTGTACTTTAGAACTGTTTGTCTAAGTCGGGGGTCCTCAAACTAAGGCCTAGATATGGCCCTCCAAGATCATTTACCCGGCCCTCGCTCAGGGTCAACCTAAGTCTGAAACAAATTGAAATCACACAACAACAACAATCCTATCTCATCAGCCAAAAGCAGGCCCACACTTCCCATTGAAATACTAATAAGTTTATATTTGTTAAAACCATTCTTCATTTTAATATTGTATTGTTTTAAAGTGGTTTGTTTTTTTTTTTGGACTACAAATAACGTGCAGTGTGCATAGGAATTCATTCATTATTTTTTTTTCAAATTATAATCTGGCCTTCCAACAGTTGGAGGGACTGTGAGCTGGCCCTCTGTTTAAAAAGTTTGAGGACCCCTTGGTCTAAGTGTTCCTTTGCTACCTGAGCCTTACACCTAAAACCAAACCTGGCTAACATGTTGGGCAAAAGGATAGACTGAACATTGCTCCTTTTACTATATGTAAAGATTCAACTTAAGCCTCCATTTTTTTTCCTGAGGGATGTTTCCTTCAGGTTTTCTCCAGCACTCATTTTTTTGCCAGCTGAAATTCTTGCATTGTATTTTGGTGCGGTTTGCTAAATAGCATGGAGCTCAATGCAGATCATTTAGATTATATGTGGATGGTTACAAGAATCATAGAATCATAGAATCAAAGAGTTGGAAGAGACCTCATGGGCCATCCAGTCCAACCCCATTCTGCCAAGAAGCAGGAATATTGCATTCAAATCACCCCTGACAAATGGCCATCCAGCCTCTGCTTACAAGCTTCCAAAGAAGGAGCCTCCACCACACTCCGGGGCAGAGAGTTCCACTGCTGAACGGCTCTCACAGTCAGGAAGTTCTTCCTAATGTTCAGATGGAATCTCCTCTCCCATAGTTTGAAGCCATTGTTCCGCGTCCTAGTCTCCAAGGAAGCAGAAAACAAGCTTGCTCCCTCCTCCCCGTGGCTTCCTCTCACATATTTATACATGGCTATCATATCTCCTCTCAGCCTTCTCTTCTTCAGGCTGAACATGCCCAGTTCCCTAAGCCGCTCCTCATAGGGCTTGTTCTCCAGACCCTTGATCATTTTAGTCGCCCTCCTCTGGACACATTCCAGCTTCTCAATATCTCTCTTGAATTGTGGTGCCCAGAATTGGACACAATATTCCATGTGTGGTCTAACCAAAGCAGAATAGAGGGGTAGCATTACTTCCTTAGATCTAGACACTATGCTTCCTAATCATCTCCATTTTGAACCTGAAACAATCATGCCTCAACTCATGAAAAATTGTCAGTTAATTCTCCACATTTTCTGAGGTTAGGGACACAGGAGCCCCATAAAAGTGGGAAAACATGAACAAAATGTTTTATTTCTAGATTTGTTGATTTTTACTGGAAGCTGACATAAAGCGGAGTCAGCTGAGAGCAGTCCATGAAAGTCAGTCAGTGAGATAGGATCTGGAAAGAAGCAGCTGAGGAGCAGCTGGAAAAAATGGTTAAAGAAACAAGTTAGATAGTTTGAAACCTGTTCTTATGTATTCACAAAACAGTCATTTTGAGGAAAAAAGAATACTCAGTTCTTGTGGGTTTTTTCGGGCTATATGGCCATGTTCTAAAGGCATTTTCTCCTGACGTTTCGCCTGCATCTATGGCAGGCTTCCTCAGAAAAAAGAATAGTTTGAGAGAAACTCATTTCGAAACGTCGTTCTGTAAGCAACAAGCTTTTGATCCTATGTAACCACTACGCTTATACAATAAAAGTGATACAAATAAACTTAGTAACTGTTTCACCTTCAACCAAACTCTCTCTCTCTCCATGTATCCCTTCCAGCTTGAGGAATCTTAAAAGGAAGAAGTAAATAAAAATTTACTCCTTAATGTCTTATTTTGCTCAAACTGTCAGCCTGTCCCCTTCCTGACCATTTTGCATTTCTGGTTAGATAAGCAAATAAGAGGTCCCTTGAGCCAGGCCACGAGACCAGGGAACATCCCATATTATTACTCTTTAGTTCCTTCAGCATGACTGGATGAAACTGACCATGGAGTTACGCTAGAGGACCCAGAGATTCCTAGAGAGAACATTTTAAATCAAATCTACAAATGATTCAACTCCACAAAAGTCAAAGCAGCGAATGTGGAGGGACAACTGTAATACTTTGCTTGTGGTTCATAGATTCCTGGTGGACTGCAATACTGGAATGACAAACTTCTACTCTTTACTCCTCTGTTTTTCTGCTGTCTTCATGAATTGCAAATGTTTATTAACTAGGAATAACAAATTTACTTAGTTTCATCACCACTGAATCATCAGTCTACAAAACTGAAAGAATATAACATGTTTTATTAGATTAAAATTTCTCAATGTTTTAAATTCTTGTGGAAGTAAAAATGCAACAAACAACACATTTAATAAACGTTACAATATTATAAAAGTTTATTTTGAAGCTGGGTTCTGTAGTTTTCTACCAATTCCACCCAAAATGGCTTCTAACTTCATGAGCTGACAGTGTAGGACTCATCCAATGTTACCAGTGGGTTTCTATGACCAAGTGGGGAATTGAGCCCTAGTCTCCAGAGTTGTTGGCTCTTGACAGAAGTCATTGGGAGCTATGTATCAGGGTTGTGTGTGCAGAGAAGAAATAGCATGACTCACAAACCTGGACTAAAGCATGCCAGTATAATCGGATATATTTGATTTGTTTTTAAAAATATGGATTTGGTTTTCAGTAATTGGTTGTAGTGTTATAACAGCGTTGTACCCACAGAATTAAAATGGAGATTCCTCCTTCCCTCTCCCCATAGATGGATACAAATTCAGCAGGAGCTTTGAATGCCCAGTGTTCTCCAAGTCCGCTCTTCTTTTGTTGTACACCGAAGGAGAAATAATTACTTCACTGCAGTATTCTATATATGTAGCTTTCCATTTAGAGATCCACAAGTGATTTTGCCTTGAAATGTTGCTATTTGGGTTACTTGTCAACCCTCCAGGCAGGCAGGTTTCTGTCCTAATTTTAGAGCTGTACAATTGTGGAGCTGGGTAAAGAGCTGGATTTTTCTCTCCCCAATCCTCCATCTATAAAATGCTTTCAGTTGATAAATGAATTCTGATTTCTCTTTCAGACAAAGCTTTTCATGTTTTTACTGTTTTCATGTTGCAAGGGAAGGGGAGAAATCCTCCAGATTTTAGAATGAAGAACTAGTTTATCTTTCCTGACATCATATTGTTAGTCCTAACAAGTTATAAAGTAGGATATGAGTTTCTTAAAAAATCCAATATTTCATTGTTTTGTCGAAGGTTTTCATGGCTGGAATCACTGAGTTTTTGTAAGTTTTTTGGGCTGTATAGTCATGTTCCAGAAGCATTCTCCTGAGGTTTCTCCTGAGGATGCCTGCCATAGATGCAAATGGAACAAATCAAGAACTTTGGTCCAAAAGCAAGGTGCTGGCTGCTGGAGCTGATGAACAACTGCACTGCATCCTGTCATATCCCCAAAATCTGGAGGAAAGCAAGAGTCATCGCCATCTTGAAACCAGGCAAAGACCGTAATGATCCAAAAAGCTATAGACCAATCTCCCTGTTGTGCCACCTTTATAAAGTTCTGGAGAGACTTATTTTGCATAGAATTATGGAAAAAATAGACCCCTGTCTGATTCCACAGTAAGTTGGCTTCAGGAAAGGCAAAAGCTGCACATCGCAAGTGCTGAATCTGACTCAGCACATAGAAGATGGCCTTGAAAGGCAGCAGATCACCAGAGCTGTCTTCATAGACCTGTCAGAGGCTTATGATACTGTAAACCACTGCCTACTCTTGAGAAAAATGTATAATATCACAAAGGACGACCACCGCACCCGCCTCATAGGAAACCTGCTACAAAACAGGAGCTTTTTTGTTGAGTGCCAGGGCCAGAGAAGGAGATGGCGGAAACAGAATAACGGCCTGCCTCAGGGGAGCGTGCTTGCTCCATGCATGTTTAACACTTACAAAAATGGCAAGCCACTGCCAGAAGGGACAGAGAGTTTCATCTATGCTGATGATCGTGCCATTACTGCTCAAGCAGGGAGTTTTGAGATGGTTGGACAGAAGCTCTCTGAAGCTCTAAATGCTTTTACTGCCTATAACAGGGAAAACCATCTGATCTCTAATCCATCTAAAACACAGACATGTGCTTAAGAACAGACAAGCATCCCAAGCTCTGAGGATTACCTGGGAAGGAATCCCACTGGAGCATTGCAGCGCATCCAAATACCTGGGAGTCACTCTGGACCATGCTCTGACCTACAAGAAGCACTGCCTGAATATCAAGAAAAAAGTGGGTTCTAGAAACAATATCATACGAAAGCTGACTGGCACAACCTGGGGATCACAACCAGACACAGTGAAGACATCTGCCCTTGCGCTATGCTACTCTTCTGCTGAGTATGCATGCCCAGTATGGAACACATCTCACCACGCTAAAACAGTGGATGTGGCTCTTAATGAGACATGCCGCATTATCACAGGGTGTCTGCGCCCCACACCACTGGAGAAATTACACTGCTTAGCCGGTATTGCACCACCTGACATCCGCCGGGAAGTAGCAGCCAATAGTGAAAGGACCAAGGCAGAGACATCTCCAGCTCATCCCCTGTTTGGGTATCAGCCAGCATGTCAAAGACTTAAATCAAGAAATAGTTTCCTAAGATCTACAGAGACACTCGCTGGAATACCTCAGCAAGCGAGAGTCCAAAAGTGGCAGGCTCAAACCCAGAACCTCAACCAATGGCTGATACCAAATGAGAGACTCCCCCCTGGGCACACAGAAAACTGGGTGACTTGGAAGGCGCTGAACAGACTGCGCTCTGGCACCACAAGATGCAGAGCCAACCTTCAGAAATGGGGCCACAAAGTGGAGTCCACAACATGCGAGTGTGGAGAGGAGCAAACCACTGACCACCTGCTGCAATGTAACCTGAGACCTGCTACATGCACAATGGAGGGTCTTCTTGCAGCGACACCAAAGGCACTCCAAGTGGCCAGATACTGGTTAAAGGACATCTAATCAACTACCAATCTTGCAAACTTTGTGTTTGTGTTTGTTTGTTTGTTTAAAAATGCAATGCAACTCTTTGGCCTGCCCCTGACACGATAAATCAAAATGGCCAACAGCCCGAAAACCTTACAAAAACCGAGTTCAATGTTCCATTTTTATGGAATACTGAAAGGATTTCTAAATCAATTTTTAAAACTAGAATTCATGTCACAGTTAGATCCCTTGCCATAGTTGTATTCAGTGATCTATTGTAATGTTGTTTTTGTTAGGTGGAACAGACATTGTACAATATGAATTTTATGTAAGGTCTGGTGTGTGCGTGGATTGTCAGAGGTTGAAAGATTGAATAGAGATTCAGAAAGTCAATTTCTTGGTTTACATTTGTCTTTTCATTACCAGTTCTCATGATTGCAAATGTTTTATTGCCAGGACTTGTCCCTAGGCTGCTACTGCAAATAAATGTTGTTCTGCTATAAAAGGTACTCCTTCCATTTTGAATGCTTAACAGAGTCATTAGATTTAATCAGCTCTATAGTGAATCCTTCATGCATTTTTCTGCATTTGTGTCAGCTGAATAGAGTGGGTATCCTAGCAGACAGAAGTTGACTGTCTTAGAACTGGGAAAACATCCAGTGTCTTGCTCAGTGTTCCTATCCGTACTCAGTACAAGAGACTGGACATGTGATAACAAGCCTCCAGTAGGTTTTCTTTTTTCTGTAGGGGACGATGAGTATTAATGGCGTCATGTCTATTGCAACAAGAGAAGCTCCTTCAAGGGTACAAGTATGTGGGGGATGTGTATCTGGAGAAAAGCAGGAAAGAGTGTGAAAGTATATTGTCGAAGGCTTTCATGGCAGGTATCACTTGGTTGTTGTGTATTTTCTTGAATGTATGGCCATGTTCCAGAAGCATTCTCTCCTGATGTTTTTGCCTGCATCTATGGTAGGCATTCTCACAACCTCTGAGGGTGCCTTCCATGGATGCAGGCGAAACGTTAGGAGAGAATGCTTCTGGAACATGGCCATACAGCCCGGAAAACATACAACAACCCAGTGTGAAAGTGGCTGCTTCAAACATCTCCTACATGTCACACTCCTGATATTTACCCTTTTCTCCTCTCATGCCCTTTTTCTTCAACCTGAGAAAACATCTGTGAGGGTACCTCCAGGTCCTCTAGAGCAGGGGTCCTCAAACTACGGCCCGGGGGCCGAATACGGCCCTCCAAGGTCATTTCTCGGCCCTCGCTCAGGATCAACCTAAGTTTGAAACGACTTGAAAGCACACAACAACAACAACCATCCTATCTCATCAGCCAAAAGCAGGTCCACACTTCCCAAGGAAATACTAATAAGTTTATATTTGTTAAAATTGTTCTTCATTTTAATTATTGTATTGTTCTAAAGTGTTTTTTGCACTACAAATAAAATACGTGCACTGTGCATAGGAATTCATTCTTCTTCTTTTTTCAAATTATAATCCGACCCTCCAACAGTTTGTGGGACTATGACCTGGCCCTCTGTTTAAAAAGTTTATGGACCCCTGCTCTAGAGCAATTCGACCTTAAGTGGATTCCTAAAAGCTGTTCTCTCTAGGTCTTCTAATGCGATTCTGTGTCAAACTAATTGAGAAAAAGGCAAGATGAAAATAAAGCAAAGAAATAGAATTGTACTGGAGATTTCTTGTTGTTGTTCATTCGTTCAGTCGTCTCCGACTCTTTGTGACCTCATGGACAAGCCCACGGCAGAGCTCCCTGTCGGCCGTCACCACCCCCAGCTCCTTCAAGGTCAGTCCAGTCACTTCAAGGATGCCATCCATCCATCTTGCCCTTGGTCGGCCCCTCTTCCTTTTGCCTTCCACTTTCCCCAGCATAATTGTCTTCTCTAGGCTTTCCTGTCTCCTCATGATGTGGCCAAAGTACTTCAACTTTGTCTCTAGTCTCCTTCCCTCCAATGAGCAGTCGGGCTTTATTTCCTGGAGGATGGACTGGTTGGATCTTCTCGCAGTCCAAGGCACTCTCAGAACTTTCCTCCAGCACCACAGTCCTGAATTTCTAGATATAACATTTTAATCAAATCTGCAAAAGTCAAGCTTGCAAATGTGGAATGGCGACTGTATTGGAAAATTAAGATTGTTTTTATAACTCCCTGATCTGTTTCCGCTGTATATCTACTGGCCTTTCAGGCAATGTGTGTTATCTTTGAAACAGAAATTCTTCCATTTCTTACAAGCCATAATGGATAAATAAAGGGAGTTTTAGATTTATGATGTGACCTACATATCTCCCTTCTGTATGGATGCTTGTGCATCCAGTGCAGGGAAATTGGCTTTTACAGAGTAATGCACTTTAAAAACAAATTGCTCCAGTTCGCATCGGTTTTTGCTTGGCTGTGGTTACAGCTGGAGATTTATTCTGAGTGAGAGAACAAGTTCAGATTTCTTTTCATCTGTGCACTTCTTCCTTCTCAGTTCCCTCCTTTCATCTAATCACTGAAAAAATGGGAGGGCTCGGATAGTTCTATCTCTGTCTTTCCTTACGCTTTAGAGCAGGCCTAGGCAACTGCTCGAACCCATAAGGAATTATTCACCGTGCCACCAAATAAAAATCCTGCAGCATCACTCCCAGCATGAATGGAAGTGATGTAACATCACTTTTATTTTTCATCTTTGCTTCATGGGGATTTAGACAGGTAGTAGGGAGCAAGTACAGATTTGGAAGGGCACCTCAGCTTTGGAATTCTCTCCTCAGGGAGATTAAGATTAATTTTCACTCTGTCCACCTTCTGTAAAGACTCAAAAACTTGGATGTTCCAATGTCCCTTTGAACGATGGTTAGCTCCTGATCAGGTCCACCTAATATACTGTTTTGTTTTTTTCAGCACTTTACTTCCAGCCTAAAGTCTGCTTTCTGCACAGCCCTTGCCCTGCCCTCTGGAATAGGAATACACCCACTTTTTCCGGCTACTGGTTGTTTATATTTTTAGGATGTTTTTACTTTTCTGGTTTTAACTGTTTTAATTATATTGTTTATTGTAATTGGTTTTTAATTTTGTTTCACCCTGTAATTTTTGTTTTACCTTGTAATTGTTGTTTTATGCTGGGCTTAGTCCCTATGTAAGCCGCCCCAAGGCCCTTCAGGGAGATGGTGACGGGATAGAAGAATAAAGTTGTTGTTGTTGTTAGCTGGTTTATTTTTTAAGTGGGTGCAGCCTCTAATGGCGGCACAATTGTGGTCATGGACAATTCGAATCCATAGTGTTGTACCTTTCCTCTTCTCTAGGGACTGTTTCAAAACCAAAATAAGGTAAGTCAGGTCAGCCTTGTTTGAAGTTTCATGATGACATCAGGTTTTGCTATACCATTCTTCCTTTTCCCTTTTGATGGTAACCTTCGGGGTACAAATAAAGGTAAAGGTTTTCCCCTGACATTAAGTCCAGTCATGTCCGACTCTGGGGTGTGGTGCTCATCTCCATTCCTAAGCCGAAGAGCCAGCGTTGTCCGTAGACACCTCCTAGGTCATCATAATAAAATAATAATAAAACTTGATTTATACCCCGCTCCATCTCCCCCAGGGGACCCCGTGCGGCTTACATGAGGCCCCACCCAGTAAACAGTAAACAGTAAACTCAATATATCTACTGAGCCCAATTTAAGATGCAGGTGCTTACCTACAAAGCCCTGAACGGTTTGGGACCAGCCTACCTGCGTGATCGCATCTCCATCTACGAACCCACACGCTCTCTTCGTTCATCTGGAGAGGCCCTGCTCGTGATCCCACCTGCGTCGCAAGCGAGTCCTGCGGGAGATGCTAGCGGGGTACAAATAAATTTTAATAATAATAATAATAATAATAATAATAATAATAATAAACATAACACAAAAGCCTAACAAAACCAGAAAATAAAATACATAAAATGCAAACTGCAAAACCAATACGATAAGCAACATGGCAATATTAAATCAAACATTAAAACACAAAAGATTACACTGGGCAGGGCCAAATTCAAAGATAAAATTTTAAAACACTGGGAGATATGACAAAGTAATTTATCGGGGAGGGGGATCCGGGGATGAGGAGAGATTTAATTGCATGAACCATAAAATAAAGTGCTAGGTCATATGGCTGGCATGACTGCAAGGAGCACCGTTACCTTCCCCCTGTTATCTACTCATAGTTGCATGTTTTCAAACTGCTAGGTTGGCAGAAGTTTACAAGAAGTTAACTGTAAGGCGTTTATTACTTATGCAATTCTTTTGAATTCCCCCCCCCCCCCCCCGGTGATATAGTGTTCCCTGAAAAGCTGAAAAGGGCCACAGTTGTGCACATTTAAATGATAAGGTACATAAAGTGCTAGTCTGCTTTATGAATCTGTAGGGACCAGTAGCAGTGTTCTTTTGAGATGTGCTTTCTTTGATTCTTGATTCTTTTCTTGTTGGTGTGCTCCAACAGTGTTCTCAGTGCTTAAAGACATATTCAGAAACAAAAGTCAGTCTATCCATAGATACCAGTATATTCAGCAGCAGTAGACAAGAGAGAGGCATCTTGCAACATATAGAGTCCACTACTGGCAGTCCCATTTTTACTTCATCTTCTGAAATGATGCAAACCCCAATATTACAGACCTCACTACCTCTGAGGATGCTTGCCATAGATGCAGGCGAAATGTTAGGAGAGAATGCCTCTAGAACAGGGGTCCTCAAACTTTTTAAACAGAGGGCCAGGTCACAGTCCCTCCAGCTGTTGGAGGGCCGGATTATAATTTGGAAAAAAACAAAACAACATAATTTGAATGCCTATGCACACTGCACATTTCTTATTTGTAGTGCAAAAACACTTAAAACAATACAGTAATTAAAATGAAGAACAATTTTAACAAATATAAATTTAGTAGTATTTTAATGGGAAGTGTGAGCCTGCTTTTGGCTGATGAGATAGGGTTGTTGTTTTTATTGTTGTGTGCTTTCAAGTTGTTTCAGAGTTAGGTTGACCCTGAGGGACGGCCGGGTAAATGAGCTTGGAGGGCTGCATCCGGCACCCGGGCCTTAGTTTGAGAACCCCTGCTCTAGAACATGACCATATAGCCCGAAAAAACCTACAACAACCCATTACAGAAATTAATTGATTTTATTTTAACCTTCTTCAAAAACTGGAGAGGTTTTCTTCTTCGTTTTTACGCCCTCTGCATGTGCTTAGGAAATGGAGCTTAATACTAGCTGGCTAGTAAACCAACATTTTGTCCATCATCTTTTTTGTTTCTCCTGAGAATAGCTGCCAACCAAAACCCTCAGAAGTGTTGAGACGATGTGACCTGTCCTTATTCCAAATGAGACGTGCAGAGTTTGTGTAATTTTTTAAAAAAGAGACTGTCCACCTAAAAGTACTTTCCCTGTGGTTGCTTTGATAGGGCTTTCTTCACTGTGGATAGAATGACCTTTTTATGTTGCAGGCTTCCCAATAAACAATGTGCAGCTCAGTTTGGCAGCTGATATTCATTTCTCCAACCTACCATGCCCTAATTATAGAAGGGAGAATACACAGTCTTATTTTTAGTTTCCTCTTGGAAAACATTCAGGTTGAATCCAGTCATGTTTAGACCCATTGGGGAAAATTAGGCCTGAGTAACTGATGTCCTCCTACTGTATTGCTGTTCTCTCCTTCTTATTTCTGTCTTCGTTGTCAAATCTTCTATTATGGAAATCAAGGTGTTAAAAACACCTCTTCTTTGTTAGCAAGGCTATACCTAAATGTTTTCTAAGGCTTTTTTGCATTGTTTCATTATGTTACCTAGCTAGTGTTGCTGGTTTGTTTTAAGAGGCGAACCTATCTGACAAGGTAGCACTATTTTTAGTGTCAGGTTTTTGAAAAACCTGATGGGAAAGCATTAGAGGTATGAAAATCCTGACCCAAAGTTACATTGCTGCCTTTTGGGCATCTCATAGCACTTGTTGTTGACTGTTTTCTGCTGCTTTGTATTTGCAGCCAAGGGTTTAAGCCTTCCCCTCTTTCTCCATAAATATCTGTACATGACTATATTATGGCAACCTTTCGAGGGCTGTTCACCCTGGACTCTCCCTGTGTTGAGCCATAGTCATTCCTTTCCACTTAACCACTAAGGTAGGAAGGCGAAGGTGACGTGTATTTCTGGACAGTAGAACTGTTTTATGAACAAACAAATAAACAAAAAAGATTATTTGGGGAGGTTTTAGAAAATCCCCCAGGCCTCTAAATTAGCATACAGTCCCACATCCTTCATATTTGTTGTGTTTTAATAGTGTACAGTTGTTCCTCCACATTTACAGTCCTGATTTTTTGTCTATTTGATTATTCACATATTTTATTTTTAAAGTTTTCTCTAGAAATTTCTAGGTTCTCCAGTGGGATTCTTTGGCTAGCATCCATAGCTTCTATAGCAGACCTTAAGATATTCCAGGGAGATCCTTCTCTCGATCCCACCACCGTCACAAGCATGGTTTGTGGGGACGAGAGAGATGGCCTTCTCGGTGGTGGCCCCCCAGATCTGGAAGTCCCCAGGGATATAAGGCTCGCACCCACCCTGTCAACCTTCCATAGGGACCTCAAAACATGGATGTTCAAAAGCACATTTGAAAATGGTTAGATCCCTACCTATGATTGCCCAGCCCTAATTGACGGTCAGATTTAATCCGAGCACTTTACCCCAGCCCTGGCTCTATAATCTGCTTTTGCACAAGCCCATGCTCAGCCCTCTCTAATTTTGATCTGCCCACTATAGTCCTGGTTCTGGTTATTGAGATTGGCTTTGATGTATTCTAATGATATTTTTATGTTTTTCCTGATTTAATTGTGTAATTAGATTGTCATATATTTATTGTATTTTAAATATGTTTTTACTTGTCTAACTTTGTTGTTATTGAGCTTGGTCCCACTTGTAAATTGCCCCGAGTCGCTTTGGGGAGATGGTGGTGGGATATAAAAATTTTAACACAAAAAGGGGGGAAAATGTGACTATTATCTGATGAAATACAATATAGTAAAGACATGGGTGTTCAGCTGTGCTTTTGACTAGGCAATTCCCCTGACAACAGGCCCCACTTAGGACCCAAAATCTTGCCCTCAAGCACTTTACGAATGCTATACCCAAATCCTTAATGATAAATTGCTCTTATCCTCATTGCTGCTATATGATATTGTACTTTACTCATTAGCTCTATCTTTTAATATTGTGGCACCAGCCTGCCCACCCTTGATGAGACATTGAACTTTGCTTCTGGTTGTTTGGATGTGATGTTGTTTTATATACTGTTCCATGTTGTTGTTTATTTTGTTACATTGTTTTTGTTATCACCTTGTTGATACACATTTTAATGTATCAAGTTTTAACTGTTCTAGGGTTGTAGAAGAACATGAAACTTTGAAAGGAATAACTAGTAAAATATATAAGATAATAATTGAAATAAAGGAAGGAAAAACAAAAAAATAATACCCTCAAGGAAGTTTAGGAAGATGAACTAGGGATAAAAATAAATGAAATAGAGTGGCAACAATTGTGGAGACAAAGACATCTAAACATTTATCAATACGGGTTAAAGAAAATTATTATAAGTTAATATGGAAATGATACCTAACACCAGTAAGAATAGCACATATAAATAAAAACTATTCAAAAAATTGTTGGAGAGGATGTCAAGAATGAGGAACATATATACATATGTGGTGGCAATGTAAATATGTAAACAATTTTTGGGGGAAAGTATTTAGAGAAATAGAAAATATAGTCCTGGTATAGCTTTATTATTATATAACAATAAACAATTGAAAAAAAGAGGATAAGGAAGCGATAACAAATGTATTAACAATAGCAAGGCTGCTTATAACAAGGAACTGGAAAAAAGAAATAAATATACAAATAGAGGAGTGGTACAAGGAAGCATGGAAACTGGCAATAAATGATAAGCTGACATGTATATTAAAAGTTAAAAGAGGTATATGGAAACAAAGTGATTTTGATGATGTATGGAGAAAATTTATTGAAAAAGGATTAAAACATAAAGAAGGAAAGTTACCTCCACAAGAAAAATTGAAATTTTGGACACATGATATATAAAAGCTGTGGCTTGGGAAGGGAGGAGGGGAGCACAGCAGTGAGGGATAGAAAATATGTCTAAGCAGAAAAATAACACCAGATGTCAAAAGTATGTTAGTTTGTATTGAATAATATGGATCTGCTGTAAGACAAATGTATAACAAATGTATTAAACCATGATAAAATAATAAAAATTATTATAAAAAAAAGTTTTAATTGTTCTGTTGGGCTTAGCCCCATGTAAGCCACCCCAAGTCCCTTCGAGGAGATGGAGGCAGGATATAAAAATAAAATTATTACTATTATTATTATGTTACTGACACAAAAGCACAGTATGTCACAGCAAACGAGATCTATATGCTGGATTTCGTATCACAAAATCACAAGTTTATTTATTTACCTTACTTATATACCGCTGTTCTCAGCCCGAAGGCGACTCACAGCGGTTCACAACAAATACGAACAGCAAAAATTCAGTGCTACAGTATAGAAACAGTTAACAACCTAACACATTATACAATTAATAAACAGTTACTACAATACCCATTCACTGTCGTCTCGTCATCAAAAACATGCTCCAGATTCGTCATCCATTGTTCTATTCCAGTGTTCATTAACCAATCATTGCACGAATTATTCAAATGCCTGCTCAAACAGCCAGGTCTTCACTTTTTTTGCGGAATACCATTAGAGATGGTGCTAGTCTAATGTTCGTAGGAAGGGCGTTCCACAGCCGAGGAGCCACCACCGAGAAGGCCCTATCTCTCGTCCCCGCCAGCCGAGCTTGAGAAGCAGGCGGGATCGAGAGCAGGGTCTCCCCGGAAGATCTCAAAGTCCTGGTGGGTTCATAGGCAGAGATGCGGTCAGATAGGTAGCTTGGACACTTCCCAAGCGTCTAGGACTGTGTGATGTATTTTTGAATGATGATATTATTATTATTATTATTATTATTATTATTATTATTTTCAAACAGCCATTTGGCCTATTTTCAGTGGTGAATAACAGTTCTTGCTGATGTAATATACTTTCCCATGTAAGGTTAGTAATTTTGACATAGAAACAAGTTTACCATTGCTACTATGGTTTAATCGTGTGCATAAGATATTAATAAACTGCTGTTGAATGTCTTGAGAATGAGTCACATGATTTTCAGGGAGTTTTCCCCATTTAGCAATACAAGTGAATTACTGTGGGTGCAGAAACAAAACAAGCATTTCCTCTATTTTTTAAAAAACAACTTCAGGATGTAGACATGTGGGAAGAATGTATGCTTTTCAGGGTTCATGTTTCAAAAGATTGTTTAGCATAGGCCTGAAAAATTAGCAGCACAAACCTTCTGTTCCAGACTAGATTTGACTGTTCCTTTTCTGACTCCCATTCAAAAATTACCATGAAGTTATATCCCTGTGTGACTTCAAAGCAACCTTGTCATTCCGTTGAATTCACCATCTATTTTGAAATCTATGGTTAGAAAAATATATTAAGGAAAAATAAGAGATGTAGTTGAGACCATTCATTGGTGCGATGGGGAGAGAAAGCCAAAGAGGAGCGGCTTAGGGAACTGGGCATGTTTAGCCTGAAGAAGAGAAGGCTGAGAGGAGATATGATAGCCATGTATAAATATGTGAGAGGAAGCCACAGGGAGGAGGGAGCAAGCTTGTTTTCTGCTTCCTTGGAGACTAGGACGCGGAGCAATGGCTTCAAACTACAAGAGAGGAGATTCCATCTGAACATTAGGAAGAACTTCCTGACTGTGAGAGCCGTTCAGCAGTGGAACTCTCTGCCCCGGAGTGTGGTGGAGGCTCCTTCTTTGGAAGCTTTTAAGCAGAGGCTGGATGGCCATTTGTCAGGGGTGATTTGAATGCAATATTCCTGCTTCTTGGCAGGGGGTTGGACTGGATGGCCCATGAGGTCTCTTCCAACTCTTTATTTCTATGATTCCATGATTCTATGATGCAAGCTACGTAAAGATGGCAAAACATTCTTCTTTCAGGTTTTGAGCTATTTTAATCCAAGCATAGTAAGGACAACATATGGTAGCTCTCTTGCTAAGGGTTTTTATCCATCAAATATACTTGCTAACTGTGCAGACCATCCTTTTTTTTTTTTGCAAACTCACATAATTTTAATATGTCTCGTGAAAGCTGACTCATAGACTCCCAAGTCAGGATGGAGGCCGGTGCAAGAGACTTGGAAGGCTAGGCATGGTTTTATTCTTCACTGCAGTGTTTTCAATAAAGCTGACTGAGCTTTATGTGAACTGCTAATTCTGCCTGGATAGTGTGTCTGCTTCATAAGAAAGACCTTGACCAGGAGGGGTTTTAAAGTCAGTTGTGGGCAAACTATGCCTTGCATGTTGCATACAACCACCTGGGATCAAAACTGCTGTGATTTGTTTGTTTCAAAAGACCCTCTAAGGCAGGGGGGGTCCTCAAACTAAGGCCCGGGGGCCGGATTCGGCCCTCCAAGGTCATTTACCCAGCCCTCGCTCAGGGTCAACCTAAGTCTGAAACGACTTGAAAGCACACAACAACAACAACAACAATCCTATCTCATCTGCCAAAAGCAGTCCCACACTTCTCACTGAAATACTAATAAGTTTATATTTGTTAAGACTTTTCTTCATTTTAATTATTGTATTGTTTTAAAGTGTTTTTTGCACTGCAAATAAGATATGTGCAGTGTGCATAAGAATTCATTCATGTTTTTTCAAATTATAATCCGGCCCTCCAACAATTTGAGGAACTGTGACCTGGCCCTCTGTTTAAAAAGTTTGTGGACCCCTGCTCTAAGGAGTTGAGATCGTTGGGTTGTTGTAGGTTTTTTTGGGATATATGGCCATGTTCCAAAGGCATTTTTTTCTTGACGTTTCGCCTGCATCTATGGCAAGCATCCTCAGAGGTAGTGAGGTCTGTTGGAACTAGGAAAAAGGGTTTATATATCTGTGGAATGAGCAGGGTGGGACAAAGGACTCTTGTCTGTTGGAGCTAGGTATGAATGTTTCAACTGATCGCCTTGATTGGCATTTGATTGCCTGGCTCCAACACCTAGCTCCAACAAACAAGTGTCCTTTGTCCCACCCTGGTCATTCCACAGATATATAAACCCTTTTTCCTAGTTCCAACAGACCTCACTACCTCTTAGGATGCTTGCCATAGATGCAGGTGAAACGTCAGGAAAAAATGCCTCTAGAACATGGCCAGATATACCGCAGAAACCTACAACAACCCAGTGATTCCAGCCATGAAAGCCTTCGACAATAAGTTGAGATGGTTTTTGCCACATTTGTATTCCCCAGCCCAATGAAGACCTTGTAATAACCAGAACAGACTTTTGCACATTTCTAGTTTGAAATAAAGGGTATCTCTTGAGCATAAAATGGCCCAGAGGAGCCTAAAAGCTTAGCAAAATGTTTTCAGCATTTTTGAGGGTATCGGGAGAGTTTTTCTTCTTCTGTGGGTCGGGGACAGTCTCCCGAGGACTTCTCAAAGTCTCTCAACGACATAGGTGGCCTCGCTAGTCTCCCAGAGTTAGTGGTCAGGGACAGGCCTGTAGCCAGGATTTTGATTTGGGGGGTGCTGGGTTTGATGGGGGGGGGGGGAGCTAAGGATCTAACCTAGCAAACCTGTTGTATTGTTACCCCAATACCCCCATGCATATGGGATATATTGAGCATGGTGATCAGGTCATGATATGAATAAACATAACAGTTTAAATAATGTACCAGTAAGGCCTTCTCGCGGAACACCCTGAGAATTTCAGGGCTGGGTGAAGCCCCTCAAGCCTCCCCCCTTCCCCGGCTACATGCCTGGTCAAGGATAAAAGGGTTGGAGAATGGAAATGGGCATCTATAATTTAGGACTGTTGCAACCTACTGAAAAAGATTAGGGGCATGTAAACCATCACAGACACAGAAGTTATTGTGTTTGAGAATCCGATAACTGATTTGGATCTTGAAGTCTTGAAAAGTCACTTGGAGCGTGGATTTTCTCTTTAGCTTTTGGCAAGTTCCTTCTCTATTCATCATGTGCAAAACTGGCATAGTAATTGCCTAACTTGCAAAAAATGTGAAGGTGAACACATTAAAGACTGCCAAAGAGAGAGAGATTGTGCGCGTGTATATATAAAAGAAATTGTTTGGCAAATCAGAGTCAGATCTTGCAGACTCAGGGCCATGGCTTCCTTGTTTGACTCTATCCACCTGGAATGTGATTTTCCTCTTTTCCTACTGCCTTCCACTTTGCCTAGCATTGTTCTGTTTTCTAGTGGGTCATATTTTCTCAACAACTGTCCTGGTATGGCTGTACCAGGAGCTCCAACTTTATTTGCTTTGCATTGAATGTTTGTTTGCAGTCCTAGGTTTCAGGGACTCTGCAGATAGGTGGCTTCCTTTGGTTGCATTCATAGGGCAAGTCACCTGTCCATCATCGTTAAGTTTTGGTTCCACCCCTTGCTCAGGGCAATTGGGAAGGGAAGGGAGCCATTTTTTAGTTAGTCCCAGCAAGGAAAGCTAATGTACAGGACGTGTGCAAGCTTCCCCTGTACAAAAGCTTCAACCTTCAAGACTTTCCGGGGGAAAACAGTCTTAAGAGCATCAAGACTTTCCTAGGGAAAACAGTCTTAAGAGTCTCCAAAGATTTCCAGGAAAACAGCCCTAAAGACCAAAGAACTCCAGCTGGAGAATATCTAAGCCAGGGGTCCTCAAACTTTTTAAACAGAGGGCCAGGTCACAATCCCTCAAGCTGTTGGGGGGCCAGATTATAATTTGAAAAAAATTAATGAATTCCTATGCACATGGCACATATCTTATTTGTAGTGCAAAAGACACTTAAAAACAATACAATAATTAAAATGAAGAAAAGTTTTAACAAATATAAGCTTATTAGTATTTCAATGGGAAGTGTGGGCCTACTTTTGGCTGATGAGATAGGATTGTTGTTTTTATTGTGTGGTTTCAAGTCATTTCAGACTTAGGTTGACCCTGAGCGAGGGCTGGGTAAATGACCTTGGAGGGCCGCATCCGGCCCCCGGGCCTTAGTTTGGGGACCCCTGATCTAAGCCTTTACTGGTAGGTCCACTCGGTGCTTCGAGATGCAATTCGACCCAGTAGCGGAGCCCACATCAGTAAGGGTTAGATTACAGTCAGCCTGGGAGAAGTTAAAAAGGGGATTTTCCTTTAAAGTAAAGAAGAAGTTATAGAAGACAGTTGCCTGTCCTTCATGGGCAGGATTAGGAAGTCACCAGTTGCATAAAGCTTGGAAGAATTTGTTTATCTTTCTGAAGACAAGAGAATTTTCTGTTTGATTGTTCATTCATAAAAGACTTTGTTATTCTTCACAAGCCATCTAAAGACTATTTGTGGTAGAAAACCTCTGAGAACTTCTCCTTGGGCCCCTGGCTTTCCGCTGGGCAAAGGTTGCACGTCCTGTGGAATTCTTTACAGGCCCAGCGTGCGACAGAACAACAACAGTTTCACAAACTGAAATAAATGGACCCAAAACCAAATCATACTAGAACTTTTGTAGGGAAATTTCAGGCATAATTGGGGTTTGGGCTCATTTATTTGTGTTTTTGGCAGTTCATGCTATCAGCAGAGCTTTTTTTTTAAATTTTTTTTAGTATCAGCTTCCATCACTGTTTGCTTCATCTCAGGGTTTCAAGCTTTATCTTATCAGAAAGAACATATGTATTATTGCGAGTATCACTTAACAATACAGTAAAATCACCCATAACTATGGAACCCATATTCGTGGTTTCAAATTCACAACTCTGAGAGGAAATGACCTTTTTAGGCACTTGCTGAGAGAGTTGTATTGTAGGACTTAGCAAATGCCTAAAGAGGAAATCCTAGAACATAACCCCAATTAATTAATCTTACTGAAATAAAATGTTAGCAATGAATTAACAATTGTCTTATTAATAATTTGATTAGTTAACAAATTAATAATTAATGTTCCCACATAATCTCAAATCGTACAGAATATCCTTACATATTTTTTATCCAAGTGAATAGGGTCCAAATATAATGTGCTTTTCTTTGCATCAAAGTGGTATTTAATGCTTTTGGTACTTTCCTGAAAGTAGGAAAGGGCTTTTGTATTTTCTGAGAATTCAGGAGGCTTATTGCCAATTATCTGCTTAACTGGTTAACTTACAATTTTAACAATGATCTTTGCAAGACCCTCAGCACATTAGCATGAGAATCATAATACTTACTATATGCCTTTTAATGGATGTCATGCAAAATAATTAACAAGCAATCTGTATATAATTTCTTCCAAGCATCTTTGCAGTATGAGGTGGTAATTATTCCAAATTGCAGCCATATTTTTAATAAAAGCCTCTAATAATCCTATTAGGGTTTATTGTTTTGGAGAGGCTATTAACATAATACCCTTGGTTGATATACATGAATAACAAGATTATCAACCATGCTTCTTCTAATTTTAAAATAGCTATGTGATCTCTGATTTAACAAAGCTAGCGTAACAAAAAAAAATGAGACAAACCTTAGGGGAGAGAGTACCATATTTAGGTGATTTCCTAATTTTGGAAAGACAAAATCCTTGCTTGTGACCTGATGTTAAAATCATAAATATTTGATTCTTAAGAGCAGGTACAGTGTAATAGTTTAAATTGTTTCAGATAGGATTCAGAAACCCAGATTCAAATCTTCACTTAACAACAAGAACAATTCTCTCAACTGAGCTTGAGCTATTTAGTATGGTTACCTAACTTATAAGATGTTTTTGAGAGTTAAGATTGAAGTGGAGGTAAAAACAAATGGCCTTAGTCTTGAAGGAGAAGAAAGTAGGAGTGACAGAAAAAAGTATTTTATTTATTTATTTATTTGGGGTTCTTTTGTCCCGTCCTTCTCACCCCGAAGGGGACTCAGCGCGGCTTACAAAAGCAAAGGCACAATTTGATGCCTGCATCATAAAGACAATCAAACACAGAATTACATCAATGCACAGTTAACAACAAATATACATTATAACCATAAAATCAATAAAACCAAATACAAACCCAATTTCTCCTCTTACATGGTCAGCGTTCGCTACGCATAGATCTAGTTTTACGTTCCACTTCATCAATCCTGCTGGTCTTACTCGCCTGGTTGTCTGATTTAGTTGCCGGAGTGCCCAAAGGCCTGGTCCCATAACCAAGTCTTCACCCTTCTCCTAAAGGCGAGGAGGGATGATGATGCCCTGATTTCCCCCGGGAGTGAGTTCCACAGGTGAGGGGCCACCACTGAGAAAGCCCTGCTCCTCGTCCCCACCAGCCTCACTTGTGACAGTGGTGGGGTCGATAGCAGGGCCTCCCCAGATGATCTCAGACTCCGGAGTGGGACATAGAGGGAGATACGTTCAGACAGATACACTGGACCGGAACCGTACAGGGTTTTGTAGGTCAAAACCAGCACCTTGAATTGTGCCCGGAACTGAACCGGCAGCCAGTGGAGCTGGCACAACGGGGGGTGGTATGCTCCCTGTATGTCGCTCCGGTGAGCAATCTGGCTGCCGCTCGCTGGACTAGTTGAAGTTTCCGAACCGTCTTCAAGGGCAACCCCATGTAGAGCGCATTGCAGTAGTCTATTCGGGATGTAACGAGAGCGTGGACCACCATATCTGAGAAGACACCCACCATGGCACTGAGAGGACAGTCCTTCCATTCATTAATTGCATGATTTCAATAACTTTTGATTATCAAACTTTTATTTCATTTAGCAAGAAACTAACAGTGTTTATAGCACATAGTTTAAATAATCAAATGCTCTCTCTCTCTCTCTCTCTCTCTCTCTCTCTATATATATATATATATATATATATATAAATAAATGCTCTGTGCATAATGAGTACCTTAAAAACAAAAGAACCAATGAACGAAATCACACCAAATTTGGCAACGAAATGTCTCACAACACAAGGAGTGAACATCACTCAAAAATTATGATTTTTTCATTTGAGAGTTGTAGTTGCTGGGATTTATAGTTCACCTACAATCAAAGAGCATTCTGAACTTCACCAACGATGGAATTGAACCAGACTTGGCACACACAGAACTCCCATGACCAACAGAAAATACTGGAAGGGTTTGGTGGGCATTGACCATGAGTTTGGGAGTTGTAGTTCACCAATATCCAGAGAGCACTGTGGACTCAAACAATGATGGATCTGGACCAAACTTGGCACAAGCACTCAATACGCCCAAATATGAAGACAGATGGAGTTTGGGGAAAATACATGTTGACATTTGGGAGTTGTAGTTAATGGGAGTTATAGTTCACCTACAATCAAAGAGTGTTCTGAACCCCACCGACAGAATTAGGCCAAACTTCCCACACAGAACCCCCATGACCAACAGAAAATATTCAAGGCCATCCAGTCCAACTCCCTTCAGGAGGGCAAGAAAACGTAATCAAAGCCCTCCTGACAAAGAGCCATCCAGCTCTAGAGAGATATATAGATATAGAGCGATATACAGGATTCACACACACATAGATTTGAAAGGGACCCCTGAAGAAGGACAATGATATCTTGCATGTTCCAGAGTAGGCAAACCAGACAATCTCCACATCAACACTGACAAAGAAACAGCAAGAAATACTGTTTACCCACAAACATAAAGAAGTTACATATATTAGAAACCAACACTTTCTCATTACTTTATTTTCCAGGTCAACAGACTGGGCCACAGCAACGCGTGGCAGGGGACCGCTAGTAGTTATATGTAAAAGCAAATCTAAAAAAATTAAGGAATATTAAACAAATTGAAAACCAGATGGGAAGTTCCCATGTCACATTAAAATATGGATTTTGCCATTGTGTGACATTCTACGATCTTATTATAACCTAGACCTTATGAAACGATACCCTAGAAGACTAGGACTTGGAAAAACAAGATTGTGAAGTCTCACGATAAGTTATTGAATACTAAAATTAGGATTGTCAATGCCATAGTATTAACCATTTCTGTATATGGCTGTGAAAACTGGATAGTGCAGTAGTTAAGAAGAGAATCAATTCATTTGAGATGTGGTGCTGGAAAAGAACTCTGCAGATAGCATGGCCTGTGGAATATACAAATAACTGTGTCCTAGAATGAATCAGCCCCGAACCATCACTAGAAGCCATGATGATTAATATGAGGTAGTCATACTTTGGATGTATCATGAGGAGGCATGATTTAGGAAAGAAAATAATGCTTAGTAAGGTAGAAGATGGCAGAGGAAGTAGAAAATCACATTATAGGTTAATAGACTCAAGTAAGGAAGCCACAGTGCTTTTTCTTGGGGGGGGGGGGGGTTCAAGAAGCGACTACAAGTTGCTTCTGCTGTAAAAGAATTAGCTGTCTGTAAGAACGTTGCCCAAGGGACACCCAGATGTGTTACCTGTTGCAATCCAGAGCAGAGAACGAGGCCTAAGATAACTATCCACCACACTTGGCTGTGAAAAACAATCCTTTTTTATTGAAGAAAAATGGTTACAAAATAAAGGAAAAATGCAAGTCAAAAGCCACAGCAAAATCAGCAAACATGAATTTAAATGGACAAAGCAAAACCAAAAGCCTCTCTGAGAAATACTTGAATCTGTTAGCAATCCACTAACCGTACTTGATATCCTAGAAATCTTTCCATACTATGGCCAGGGAACCGGGAGAACTGCCAAGGTCTTCATCAATTCTGAAACGATGCCTGAACTGAGGGAATCAGCCTGGCGTCTTGCAATTAAAACTCAAGAATCGGTTCCGTGAACCGCCCTTCTGTTTTGAAGCCAATGTTTTTAATTCTTTAATTCGGGATGATCGACGCAAACTGAGTGTTTTATTTCTGTCTTCCCAAATTTGGCTCCTTCTGTTGTCATTACAGTTAACAGGTGCAGAAGGGAGGGAAAGTTCAAGGTCTCCCTCTGCAACATTCTCATTAACACTGGTACTTTCATTTTCCAAATCTACAGAAGTTCCTTCCTCACTAATTTCAGGAACATTGGCATTTTCCAAACTTTGGTTTTGCCGCTCTGAGTCTTAAAAGCATAATCAAGGTTCCCAAGATCCAGAGGCAAATAACATGAAGTATACTCCTTTAGCATTGGTTAGACAAGAATCCATAGCAGCATGACAAAGTACCCAAGAAATCAGGAGCAAAACCAAAGTCCCAAAGAGCTAGAAGCTTTCCCCAAAAGTCAAGGTAATTTCAGAGAAGTTAACAGGGTATAAGCAACATTGCACTGACAATGGACAGACTTCTATCAGATCTTTAAATATGTTTCTCCAACATGAAAGCAATACGTTGACCTCGAGTTTCACGTTTGTTGGCAAGGCGTGCACTTCGACGAACCCTTAATTGCGAACGGTCCTCCCTAATCAAGTCTCCATCTTCAAGGCCGGGTCCCTCATTATCCTGAGACTGGTCTCCCTGGGAACCGAGAGGCCCTGCACTCCCAGATGGGGCCGGCTTGTCCACCTGCAGTTGTGAAGTTTCACTATCTTTATCTAAAACAACATTCCTTCCCCTGGGGAACAGAAATGCTGTCTCTTCTTCAGAATCAACACTGCCTCAATAAGAGGAACAGGTTCAGAAAACTGTAACCCATCATCCTCCTTGTCCTGAGGAAACTCAGGCTCAGAAAGCTCAGGCTCAAAGTGAACCACAACAGTGTGTCTATCTATATATGTTGTGTGTCTATGGCATTGCATGTTTGCCATATTGTAATCCGCCCTGAGTCCCCTGCGAGGTGAGAAGGGTGGAATATAAATTTAAGTAAATAAATAAATACACTTCTTAAAGGACAGGTGGGTTGAGTGCTAGTTTGTGTGTTGCTTGTGATAGGTTTGTGACCATTGGTTTGACCTTTATCTTCCACAGTGTACTAGCTATGTCCGGAGGCAGCACTGCTGGAATCGTTCCAGGAGTTGAATGTGACGTCTGTAGACAGTCCATGTTTCGCAGGCATAGAGCAGGGTTGGGAGGACAATAGCTTTATAAACAAGCACCTTGGTCTCCCTACGGATGTCCGGGTCCTCAAACACTCTCTGCTTCATTCGGAAAAATGCTGCACTCACAGAGCTCAGGCGGTGTTGTATTTTGGTGTCGATGTTGACTTTGGTGGAGAGGGAAGACAGGCGGACAAACATCAGCGTGCTGGAAGAATCTCTTGGGAAGACAGGCGGCAAACGTCAGTGTGCTGGAAGACGCAAAGACCACCAGCATTGAGGCGATGTTCCTCTGCCATCAACTCCGCTGGACCGGCCACGTTGTCCAGATGCCCGATCACCGTCTCCCAAAGCAGTTGCTCTACTCCAAACTCAAGAACGGAAAACAGAATGTTGGTGGACAGGAAAAGAGATTGAAAGATGGGCTCAAAGCCAACCTCAAAAACTCTGGCATAGACACTGAGAACTGGGAAGCCCTGGCTCTTGAGTGCTCCAGCTGGAGGTCAGCTGTGACCAGCAGTGCTGCAGAATTTGATGAGGCACGAATGGAGGGTGAAAGAGAAACGTGCCAAGTGGAAGGTGCATCAAGCTAACCCCGACCGAGACCACCTTCCACCTGGAAACCAATGCCTTCACTGTGGGAGAAGATGCAGATCAAGACTAGGGCTCCACAGTCACTTACGAACCCACCGCCAGGACACTACACTTGGAGGACCATCATCCTCAGACTATGAGGGATCGCCTAAGTAAGTACTAGCTATGTGATGCAATAGGCAGCTATTCCTTGAGGATGGAGGTTTTGTGTGTGTGTTAGGAAAATGTGATCTGGCATGCAGTGTTGAACGGTGGATGTTGTGCATCACCAAGCCCTTGCTGGCAGACATAGAGGGCATTGACGTGTCCAGCAATTCCCTTTTTGCCTCTGACACTTGCTTATGACAGGGATTTCTTTGCAAGCCGCTGGACAGCAGTGAGAGAGGTTCTGTGCAGGTCGCAAAGGCCCCCACCTAGAGACGGAAGCAAAAAATAGCAGGGCACCAGAGGGGAGGGTGGAGAAGAGTGGCACGTTCTGTGGATTCTCCATTGCTCATTGCGGTACTAGAGGATGAAAATAGCCTCCCCTGTAATTATCCCTGAGATACCAGGTCCCAGTCCAAAGAAAGGATTCGCATTCATTTTGTTGGCTGGAAAGGGGGTTTAACACAGATGAAAATACACAAGCCAATCGGGGTGCTGCGGAAGATGAAATGCTTCCCTTGTCAGTTTTCAAATACAATTAAATCCACGCTGTCTAACACCAGTGCCTTGATGTCTGCCTGTTTCTTTGACCAAGGTATGGGAATGAACTATTTTTAACGGTGAGTTGTTTGTTTTCAAATGCTTGTCTAGTTGCTCTCATTGCTTAGTTATGCATAGATGCACAGAGTCGCTTGATACTTTGCCTTGTAATGATGAACCAAGTGTCTTTCCATTTAGCCTTGGACGTCATTGCTTTTTGCCCTTTGTGACAAACTGGATGGAGCCCAGTCCATAAAGGAAAAAGCAGGCTTTTTATTTGAAAACAGAAACTAGGTGTGTTAACTTTCAGTTCGTGGTAATGCAAGAAGTTTATTTATATTTGTTCTACAGCACTTGAGTGAACAGTAAATATAATATAGAGAACTGGAGAACTCTTTAACTGTGGGACATGTAAATGCTAATGTAGGGATGCTGCTTATTTATTTGTCGTGTCAGAACAACCAGTCAAATTATATTACATTTCTAACAGAACAAAGCAAACAAGCAGATTACAAAATTTGTGAGTATGAGAGTTGATTAAATGTCCTTTGACCAGTATCTGGCCACTTGGAGTGCTTCTGGTGTTGCTGCAAGAAGGTCCTCCCTTGTGCATGTGGCAGGGCTCAGGGTGCATTGCAGCAGGTGGTCAGTGGTTTGCTCCTCTCCACACTCGCATGTCGAGGATTCCACTTTGTAGCCCCATTTCTGAAGGTTGGCTCTGCATCTCGTGGTGCCAGAGCACAGTCTGTTCAGTGCCTTCCAGGTCGCCCAGTCCTCTGTGTGCCCAGGAGGGAGTCTCTCATTTGGTATCAGCCATTGGTTGAGGTTCTGGGTTTGAGCCTGCCACTTCTGGACTCTCGCTTGCTGAGGTGTTCCAGTGAGTGTCTCTGTAGATCTTAGAAAACTATTTCTAGATTTAAGTCGTTGACGTGCTGGCTGATACCCAAACAAGGAATGAGCTGGAGATGTCTCTCCCTTGGTCCTTTCACTATTGGCTGCTACTTCCCGGCGGATGTCAGGTGGTGCAATACCGGATAGACAGTGTAATTTTTCCAGTGGTGTAGGGCTCAGGCACCCCGTGATAATGCGGCATGTCTCATTAAGAACCACATCCACTGCTTTAGTGTGGTGAGATGTGTTCCACACTGGGCATGCATACTCAGCAGCAGAGTAGCACAGCGCAAGGGCAGATGTCTTCACTGTATCTGGTTGTGATCCCCAGGTTGTGCCAGTCAGCTTTCGTATGATATTGTTTCTAGCATCTAGGGATGCTGCTGATTTTATAGATGCAAATGGAAATTATAACTAATTATAATTCTTAAAACCTCTCATTTAACACATTCCAAAGGAGGCAGGGTAATGATGGGATGTAATTGGTTGTAAGTAGGCTGCAAGGCCCCATTTAGTTTATTGTTGATATAAAGGCTGTAATATGTGAATGGGGAAATTTAGCCCTCCAGGTATTTTAGGTCATAACTCTCATAATTCCTCACTATTGGCCATAATTAGAGGTTTGAAGAAGTTCAGGAGACTATTGCCTTGCTGATAACTTCAGGTCCCTCTAGGCTTTTCTGTTGATTGGTACCTGATCTCCTCTTCGTTTTTCAGTGATGATGTTAGTATTTTCTTCTACAATGTTATGTCCCAGAACTCCCTTCCTTTTGCAGTCTTGGAACCTTCTATTACAGTAAATTCATAGGCCTACTAGCTGTCCCCTGCCACGCGTTGCTGTGGCCCCATCTGGTTATCTGGAAAATAAAGTAATGAGAAAGTGTTGGTTTCTAATATATGTAATTTATTTATGCTTCTAAGTAAACAGTATGTCTTGTTGTTTCTTTGTCATTGTTGATGTTGTTTGCCTACTCTGGAACATGCAACATATCATTGTCCTTCTTTAGAGGTCCCTTTCAAATCTGTGATACTAAAGCTGTGTGTGTGTGAATCTCTCTCTCTCTCTCTCTCTCTCTCTCTCTCTCTCTATATATATATATATATATAAATGCTCTGTGCATAATGAGTTCCTTAAAAACAAAAGAACCAATGAACAAAATCACACCAAATTTGGCAACAAAACATCTCACAACACAAGGAGTGACCATCACTCAAAAAATTATGATTTTGTCATTTGGGAGTTGTAGTTGCTGGGATTTATAGTTCACCTACAATCAAAGAGCATTCTGAACTCCACCAACGATGGAATTGAATCAAACTTGGCACCCACGACCAACAGAAAATACTGGAAGGGTTTGGTAGGCATTGACCTTGAGTTTTGGAATTGTAGTTCACCAGCATCCAGAGAGCACTGTGGACTCAAACAATGATGGATCTGGACCAAACTTGGCACAAGCACTCAATACGCCCAAATGTGAACACTGGTGGAGTTTGGGGAAAAAAGACCTTGACATTTGGGAGTTGTAGTTGCTGGGATTTATAGTTCACCTACAATCACAGAACCCCACCAGTGATGGAATTGAACCAAACTTGGCACACAGTTCTCCCATGACCAACAGAAAATACTGGAAGGGATTGGTGGGCAGTGTCCTTTGGTTTTGGAGTTGTAGTTCACCTACATCCAGAGATCACTTTGGACTCAAACAATGATGGAACTGGACCAAATTCTACATGAATACTCAATGTGCCCCAATGTGAACATTGGTGGAGTTTGGGGAAAATAGATTCTTGACATTTGGGAGTTGTAGTTGCTGGGATTTATAGTTCACCTACAATCACAGAGCATTCTGCACCCCACCAACGATAGAATTGGGCCAAACCTCCCACACAGAACCCCCATGTGGGCCACAGCAATGCATGGCAGGGGATGGCTAGTAATACATATATCTATGGCTGGATGACTCTTTCAGGATGGCTTTGATTACGTTTCCTTGCCCTGCTGAAGGGAGTTGGACTGGATGACCTTCAGGCAGCATTTCTGTTGGTCATGGGAGTCCTCTGTGGGAAGTTTGGCCCAATGCTCTCATTGGTGTGGTTCAGAATGCTCTTTGGTTGTAGGTGAACTATAAATCCCAGTAATTACAACTCCCAAATGTCAAGGTCTTTTTTCCCCAAAGTGTTGGTTTCTAATATATGTAATTCCTTTATGCTTGTGAGTAAACAGTATTTCTTGTTGTTTCTTTGTTAGTGTTGATGTGGAGAGTGTCTGGTTTGCCTACTCTGGAATATACAACACATCATTGTCCTTCTTTAGGGGTCTCTTTCAAATCTATGATACTATATCTCTGTGTGTGAGAGAGAATCATATCTATCTATCTATATTTATGACTGGATGGCTCTTTGTCAGGAGGGCTCTGATTACATTTTCTTGCCCTGGTGAAGAGAGTTGGACTAGATGGCCTTAAGTATTTTCTGTTGGTCATGGGGGTTCTGTGTGGGAAGTTTGCCTCATTTCTGTCGTTTGTGGGTTTCAGAATGCTCTTTAATTGTAGTGAACTATAAATCCCAATAACTATAAATCCCAAATGTCAAGGACATTTGGGATATTTGGACATATGGAATATTTGTGTCAAGTTTGGTCCAAATCCATCATTGTTTGAGTCCATAGTTCTCTCTGGATGTAGGTGAACTACAACTCCCAAATTCAAGGTCAATGCCCACCAAACCCTTCCAGTGTGTTCTGTTGGTCATGGAAGTCCTGTATGCCATGTTTGGTTCAATTCCATCATTTGTGGAGTTCAGAATGCTGTTTGATTGTAGGTAAACTATAAATCCCAGAAACGACAATTCCCAGATGACAAAATCATTTTTTTTGAGTGGAGGACATACATTGGGTTGTTAGGTGTCTTGTGTTCCAATTTGGTGTCAATTCCCCCAGTGGTTTTTGAGTTCTGATGGTATCACAAACGAACATTTCATTTTTATTTATATAGATGTGTTCATGCATGGGCACTGGCTTTAAACCAGGTCAGTCTCATAACTTTGTCACTCATCTGAGAGATGGCTGTAGTCAGTTTCTTTGTCATTTCATAACATGTCATGCCATTCTGATTTTTCGTGATATTTATAATGTATTTCTCTTTTGTGGTGCTCTGCAATCTCTTGTTTCCCTGACTCATCTTTCTTTCAACTTGCTAGCACAAAGTATGCATCTCAGATTGAGTTGGCAGTTTAATTGTTGTCACAGCTTTCTTTTTCTGCCAATAACCTGCCTTTATCACGCCATATATCTGCATTACGGTGCAGTGCCAATTTTTGTCCTTTTACAATTGTAGGAGTTTGCTCCTCTCCCTCTCATGTTGGCTCTGTTTAGACACTTGAAAAGCTCTCTCTGAGTCTCCAGTTAGCAGGATTTCAAGCAGGATGGTAAAAGCATGCTGATTTGCGCCACCGTGTTAGTGATTGCTTCCTAATGCTCTACAATGCTCTGTTTTAATTTTGAGTGGATTATTATTATTATTATTATTATTATTATTATTATTATTATTATGCCCCCCCTGATGGCATAGCGGGTTAAACCACTGAGCTGCTGAATTTGCTGACCGAAAGGTTGGTGGTTCGAATCCGGGGGGCCGGGTTGAACTCCCAGTGTTAGGCCCAGCTTCTGCCAACAGAGCAGTTCAAAAACATGCAAAATGTGGGTAGATCAATAGGTACCTCTCCTGCGGGAAGTCAATGGTGCTCCATGCACTCATACTGGCCACATGACCTTGGAGGTGTCTTCGGACAATGTCGGCTCTTTGGCTTAGAAATGGAGATGAGCCACACACCCCCGCCCCCCAAGTCAGGCATGACTAGACTTAAAGTCAGGGGAAAACCTTTACTTTTACCTATTCTCCTCCTCCTCCTCCTCCTCATTATTATTATTATTATTATTTAAACCCCAGGTGTATTTATTCATTCAATTTTTGGTTTGTATTTATTTATGCATATCATAGAATCATAGAATGAAAGAGTTGGAAGAGACCTCATGGGCCATCCAGTCCAACCCATTCCTGCCAAGAAGCAGGAATATTGCATTCAAATCACCCCTGACAAATGGCCATCCAGCCTCTGTTTAAGAGCTTCCAAAGAAGGAGCCTCCACCACACTCCGGGGCAGAGAGTTCCACTGCTGAACGGCTTTCACAGTCAGGAAGTTCTTCCTCGTGTTCAGATGGAATCTCCTCTCTTGTAGTTTGAAGCCATTGTTCCTCGTCCTAGTCTCCATTCAATTTATTCAATTTCCTCCATAATCACAGAGATAACATGTGATTCTCCAGGTATTATTTAGACTGCATCTCCCATAATTCCTCACCATTGGTAATACATATTGGCTGGTGATGGAAATTTTAGTTCAGCAACATCTGAAGGCACACATGCCACACCTACTGCTTTGTTGAGTATTTCTTTCATTATATCACATAACTTATCATAGGACATGAAAGCCTAAAAATTAAAGTGATATCAAAATGATATCACAGTATAGTGAACTGGTTAATGGAAACACAGTGGATAACTGTAAAGAGGCCATCAATTTGTAATGATGCCACCAGTCTGTAAACGTTTGTAAAGGAGCCACCACTTTGTAAGGACTTACTAAATTGATAATATAACTAATAGCTTGTAATGTTGATTTGGTCTTTCTTGAATGTGTAGCGTGGCTTAACTTGGAAGAATTTGTAACAGATTTGGCTTTAGAAGAAACTCTAACAAGTTTATTGAAGTAGAGAAGAAGCTTGATGGTTTCGATGTTTCTTAACACTTAGAGGCACATATCTTCAGAGGTTACATTTATAACATTTTATGAAACAACTCTTAAGAGGACTATTCCTTTCACTAAACAGGTTTTGAACTTATTTTCCTTCAAAATGTGTTTCTTTCTTTGACAGATTACTTCAGGTACAAGCTTGTTCTTTCCTTATGTTATTTCTGTTGCAATAAAGATTCTTATTAGGGTTCTCTCGTCCTTTTGCTCATACACTGACTAATAATATAACTAAGTCAACTCAACCTATCTAAACGACACAGGCTAAAAGCCAAAACGTTACTGATTCTCAACACAGTAGAATCAGCCTTTCCCTGTAGTTCTTAGACTACAGACTACCTTACTGGTTCTCAACACACAACAGAACCAGCCTTCCCTGTAGTTCGCTGACTACAGACTAACCATTTTAAAATGGCTGTCCTGCCAAGTGGCAGTTGGCTCTGCCCCTTTTTCCATGGCAACCCAGCTCAAAGTGAGTTGAGCTGGCTACCATCTCTCCAGTTATGCTAATTTAAATACTTACCCTTTTAAACACCTATCTATAATTACACATAACTGCAGAGTAAAATTCACACTTCACAATAACCTTGGCAGGTTACAGTCTCTATGGCACAAATGAAGAACCCCTCTGAAAAACTCACCAAGAAAATCCTGTGATAGATTCATCTTAGGGCTGTCACAAATCAGAAAGAGTTGAAGACTCACATTAACAATAAACTTAGTGCAGCCTATAAGAGAAACATAGAGCTGAGTGGGAAAAGGGAAGAAAGAAAGACTTTCCTTGATCAGATCAAAAGGACATTTATGTCTAATACAGGCAGCCTCTGAATTACAAATATCTTACTTACTTATAGTTAAGAACAGGGTGAGACAACAGGAAGTGAGAGAAGTTTACCTCTATGAAGGGAAATTCACTCATGAAGGAGTTATCATGGAGAAAGGGGGTCTTCACTGAAGCTTCCTCACCAATCCTTGTTTCAAAATCCAAATCTCACAGGGACAGAATTTGAGAGCAAATCTTCTCAACAGGGGTACAGACGGGAAAACAAACAGCACAGGGGTGTTAACCCTTCCCTATGCTATTCAAAGCTAACAAATAGGTAGTTTTGGCTGGAAGTATAGTTAAAAATGCACTGGGATTGTGGCGCAGCTGGCTGAGTGTCAGCTGCATTAAGATCACTCTGACCAAAAAGGACATGAGTTCGAAGCCAGCCCCGGTTGGAGTGGGTTTCCAACCAATTGTGTGTAGCCTGTTGTCGACCTTTGCAACCCGAAAGACAGTTGCATCTGTCAAGTAGAAAAATAAGGTACCATCTTAAAGTGTTGGGAGGCTAAATTAACTGATTTATGAGGCCATAAAGAAGACTCCAGCAAAGCATTCCAGCGGGGAAGCATGCGGGGAATGCGGAAGTGCTTCATCAGCGTCGCAGATGGACAATGAAAACGACAGCTCCCCGACGGCCAGAAAAAAAGTTAAATAGCCTCTGTGTATGTCTGTATATGTTTGTATGTCAAAAATTGGCATTGAATGTTTGCCATATATGTGTACACTGTAATCCGCCCTAAGTCCCCTGCGGGGTGAGAAGGGCGGAATATAAGAGCTGTAAATAAATAATAAATAATACCTCTTCCATCTTACATACAAATTCAATTGAAGAACAAAATTACAGAACTCAAATTGTTCACAACTTGTGGGTTGCCTGTAATGAAAAATCTGTCAGTTTACTTTTTCTGTCATTCTAGATTTTTTTCCAGCTTTAAGAGAAAGTTGTATAACAGCAATTAGGCTCTTGATCTTGTCCTCCCTCCAGCAGCAATGCTTTCGTAATTTCCATCAAAAATGCTGCAGAAGAGGGTTGCTATTTTTATGCTCTTCATTATTTAATGTTATAGTTTTCCCCCTGCCCCTAATCTGTGGGTTTTTCTTTTGCGGATTTGATTATTTACAAATTGGTAGCTCAGTGGTTCTCATCCTGTAGGTCCCCAGGTGTTTTGGCCTACAACTCCCAGAAATCCCAACCAGTTACCAGCTGTTAGGATTTCTGGGGAGTTGAAGGCCAAAACATCTGGAGACCCACAGGCTGAGAACCACTGCTGTAGCTGCTGCTTAACTAGCATGACTCCTCTGCTACCCATCATTCTATGCCCTGTGAAAAGTACAAGTCCCTCACTCTTTTCCACCACAAAAATCCTGATCTTAAATCCCTTTCCCAACCATCCAACTCACCTCTCTCCTTCTGCTCCCAGATTCCAAGCCCCTTTCCCACTTGTTCATTTATTTTTGCAAAAAGGAGGCAGGAGCTATGATTCTCTCCTCCTAACTAAACATTTGACTCTGCATTTTACTTTATTTTTAAACTAGCCGTCCCCTGCCATGCGTTGCTGTGGCCCAGTCTGTTGATCTGGAAAATAAAGTAATGGGAAAGTGTTGGTTTCTAGTATATGTAATTTCTTGATGGTTGTGGATTAGCAGAATTTCTTGTTGTTTCTTTGTCAGTGTGGATGTAGAGATTGTCTGGTTTGCCTACTCTGGAACAGGCAACATATCATTGTCTTTCTTTAGGGATTCCTTTCAAATCTATGATACTATATCTGTGTGTGTGAATCATATATATCTATCTATATCTATGGCTGGGTGGCTCTTTGTCAGGAGGGCTTTGATGACGTTTTCTTGCCCTGGTGAAGGGATTTGGACTGGATGGCCTTAAGTATATTCTGTTGGTCATGGGGGTTCTGTGTGGGAAGTTTGGCCCAATTCCGTTGTTTGTAGGGTTCAGAATGCTCTTTGTAGGTAAATTGCAAATCCCAGTAAGTACAACTGCCAAATGTCAAGGTCTATTTCCCCAAACTTCATCTGTGTTCATATTTGGGCATATTGAGTATTCGTGCCAAGTTTGGTCCAGATCCGTCATTGTTTGAGTCCACAGTGCTCTCTGGATGTAGGTGCACTACAACTTCCAAACTCAAGGTCAATACCCACCAAACCTTTCTAGTGTTTTCTGTTGGTCATGGGAGTCCTGTGTGCCACCTTTGGTTCAGTTACATCATTGGTGGAGTCTTTGATTGTAGGTGAACTATAAATCCCAGTAACTACATCTCCCAAATGACAAAATCAAATTTTTTGAGTAATGGTCACTCCTTGGGTTAGTAGGTGTCTTGTGGCCAAATTTGGTGGCAATTCGCCCAGTGGTTTTTGAGTTATGTGAATTCCACAAAAGAACATTACATTTTTATTTATATAGATTGGACATCCTTACATTTTCCTCCTGGGCCCATTTTATTCCATGGTGTCTTTAGCTTTTCGTTTATTGCAGTGCTCAGTGATAACAAATCACTTCATTAGGCACAAATTGGTAGTGCCAGCAAAAATAAACTATGGGCAAGCTCTTCACTTTCCCTTCTTTAGTTCCAGTATTCTGCAACGTCCTGTAGGACCCTTGAGTCTGGGTAGTTAGTATGATTAGGGAGAGAAGGAGCATCTTGACTTTTTGTTCCTGGTAATCTGGCTGGCTCCAGAAAGTGGTTATAGCCCTCAAAATCAGAGATGCAATGTAAGTTGCTAGGGAATACTCAGCATTTTTGTTGGGATTTCACATTCCCTTCCTCTTCCATTGGTCACACACACTCACTGCCTCCAAAATTATTTTTTTTCTCTAGTATTTCTAATTTTCTAAATTTAAAGCAGTTCTCTGAGTTTCTTCCAGACAAGGGTCCCACAGAAATTTATATATCACTGAGTAGGGGGTGAGAACTGTTTTTCTATTTCCCAGACCCCTACATTTTAGGAGTTGTTCATGAGAGCCTGAAACTTGTCAGAAGTACTTGTTGAGTGCCATGGAAACATGTTGATGCTGAGTCTGGGATACCTTAGACCAAACTGAAATCAGGGTTGCAAGAGTCAAGGATAAAGCAGATGGGATTACCCCTTCCACTACCACCCTCCCATCGCACTGCTGAGTCTGCAATAGTATAAAGAAATCCCAAGTTAATTTATTTAAGAAGGAAAGCTCAACATTTTGCCATATCACTCAGGTACACACAGTTTATGTGTGGCTTTGTGCATACTGAAACATTAAAACATGTTTGACTCCTCCAAAAATCTAAAATCAAGAGCCTGGGAAAGTTTATTTTATTTATTTATTTACAGTTTTTATATTCCGCCCTTCTTGCCCTGAAGCGTATCTGTCCGAACGCATCTCCCTCTACGTCCCGCCTCGGAGTTTAAGATCTTCTGGGGAGGCCCTGCTCTCGGCCCCACCTCTTTCACAAGTGAGATTAGTGGGGGACGAGGAGCAGGACCTTCGTGGTGGTGGCCCCTCATCTGTGGAATTTACTCCCCGGGGAAATTAGGTCATCGACATCCCTCCTCTCTTTTAGAAGGAAACTAAAAACATGGATATGGGACCAGGCCTTTGGGTAATCTGGCAGATAGACAAAGGACAATGACGACTAGAATTGATAGGATTTGACAATGTGGAATGAACTTACGGATTCTGAGTTGGCGAATGCAGAGCATTAGATTGGTTTTATTGATTGTGATGTATAATTGATTGTTTTAATTGTTTTATAATTGCTGTTTATGTATGTTTTATCCTATTGTTTGTGTTGACATCGAATTGTGCCTTTTGTAAGCCGCCCTGTCCCCCCTCGGAGGTTGAGAAGGGCGGGGTAGAAGTTCGCTAAATAAATAAATAAATAAATAAATAAGGGGACTCAGGGTGGATCACAGAACTCATACACGGCAAACATTCAGTGCCGTTAAACAGACAGTACAGACAACAGAGGTATTATGTTGCCATTTTTCCCAGCTTTGGCATCCTGGAGGCTGTTCTCGATTCTGGCCACAGGAGGGTGCTCTTGCGCCACCCTCTATGATTAAGAGCTCTTGATCACACACTTCCTTCTTCCTTTGATCGCTGGCATTTTCTGGCATTTCCTTTATGGTGCTTTAAAATACCTCCCCGCTTAAGCGGTGCCTAATTTCTCTACTCACAGCTCGCAGCTGTTTTTGAACTGCTTAGCTGGGCAGTTAGCTAGGCTGAAGGTCAGGTGCTCACCCTGACTTCGAACTGCCAACCTTTTGATTGGTAAGCTCTATTGCTGATGGTGATTAACCAGTTGTGCTAAAGCTCGGCCCTAGTTCCTTTCTTTGGGGCACACTACCAAGAATCGTCCATCCATCATGGTCAGGCGTAATGGGGGAAATGGAGATTGGGGATGGGGGTAGTCTTCAAAAATATAATTTCCAAACTCTGGAAATGGCACAGTCCAAAGCATAGTTCACTGCTTCATTGAACTGAGAAACAGTACAGTCTTTTCACCTGAAAGTATAAAGCTAAAAAGGACTTTTATGAGTATACACAGAGCTAAGACATAAGAACTGGTGTATGAGACTGAATGTTGGTCTTGTTCTGGTGTATCAGCCTCAATTTACTGAGACCTTGTGCTGAATATTTTGGATCCACACAATCCCATTTCTTTTCCATTACAAAGTTTTCTAAACTTGACTGGTAAGAGGTTCTGGATTGAATGATAAACTGTGCAAACAATCCCTAGATTGTTTGCCCATGTTAAAAGAAGGGACCAAGCTGCAGTTAATGGGTTGCCTATGCACGAGTATGCTATTCCAGGATTCCCTGAAAGCAGTTTACTGTTGCAGATGAGACTCTTTATGTGCATCTTTCCTCCATATTAATGTCTGTTTCCTCTTTCTTATACAGCAGATATAATATCTACAGTAGAATTTAATCATTCTGGAGAATTGCTAGCTACAGGAGACAAAGGTGGTCGAGTTGTCATCTTTCAACAAGAGCAGGAGGTAAGTTTTGGATTGGCATTGATTACCCCCCTCCCCAATCTTTTATGTTGACTTGAGTAGGAATGGCATCCTTGCTTTAAAATTTTGCAGGTCACCAAAAATTAAAATGGTAGTCATATCGTTTTATGCTATATATTTTGTTAACATGTATATAACATTGGAATAACATCTGGACAGCAAGAGTCTCTTTGTATTGATGGCATGAGTTCCTACCAAGTTATGTAAATCATGCTTCTCAAATGAGGTGCCTTCCAGGTGTATGCAAAAATCTGTGTTTGCTTTTTGGATTTTTAAAAAGGCTTTCAAGCTCTTTGTGGATTAATTCGTAGATGCAGAATGGCTGAGGAGAGTTGAGTGTGGGGAATAAAACTATTGTACACTCAACTGGAGAATCTCAGGTCTTAGAGCCAATTTTGGGACTTCTGGTGCTCACAGTCTTTGAGGTTTCCTCTGAGGGCCCGGCTCTTCTGCAGGGGATTTATTTATTTATTTATCGTGTCAGGAGCAACCAGACAGTTGTATTACATTTTTAACAAAACAAACAACCAAACATACCACAAAGTTTGCAAGCTTGGTAGTTGATTAAATGTCCTTTGACCAGTATCTGGCCACTTGGAGTGCCTCTGGTGTTGCCGCAAGGAGGTCCTCCATTGTGCATGTAGCAGGACTCACGTTGCATTGCAACAGATGGTCAGTGGTTTGGGATCATTTGGTGATTTCCCAACATATTAACTCCCCCCGCCCTCCCAAATTCTAAATTGTTTAAATGCTTCTCCTTCTTGCTTAGCAATTGATTGATATCCCCAGCCTTACCATTCCTTCTGCACCATTCCTCCTAGAATGATCTCATATAAAGTTCAAGCCTAGATAGACCAGTAGCTTGATTATTATTATTATAACTTTATTTGTACCCAGCTAGCATCTCCCAAAGGACTCGATGCTGCTTACATAGGCCAAGTTCTCAAAACACCATACAACAATACAATACCTAAAGCAAATTAAAAACAGTTAAGCAGTATAACAACAAACATAAACAATACATCAAGACACTATAAAACTGGGCCGGGCCAGAGTAATGGGTACAAGATTAAAAGTGCTGATGTGGCAGGAGGTATGTAGGATTATAAAGTAAGTGCAATGTGCGGTGTGCAGCAATCTTAGTTCTACTAAAGTGCTTCTAGGACTTGGTATTGGAGATTCCTAATCTGAGAAGGCACATCAGAACAGCCAAGTCTTCAAGTTCTTTCTGAAGACTGCCAGTGTAGAGGCCTGTCTAAGATCTTTTGGGAGGGCGTTCCAGAGTTGGGGGGCCACCACAGAAAAGGCCCTGTCTCGAGTCCCCACCAAGCGCGCTTGTGACGCAGGCGGGATCACGAGCAGGGCCTCTCCAGATGACCGAAGTGAACGCGTGGGTTCGTAGACGGAGATGCGGTCACGCAGGTAGAATGGTCCCAAACTGTTCAGGGCTTTGTAGGTAAGCACCTGCACCTTAAATTGGGCTCGGAAAATAAACGGCAGCCAGTGGAGCTCCTTGAACAGGAGGGTTGACCTCTCTCTGTAATGAGCCCCGGTTAGCATCCTGGCTGCTGCCCGTTGGACCAGTTGGAATTTCCGAGCCGTTTTCAAGGGCAGCCCCACGTGGAGCGCATTGCAGTAATCCAATCTAGAGTTGACCAAGGCATGGACCACCCTGGCCAGATCAGCCTTCGCGAGGTACGGTCGCAGCTGGCGCACAAGTCTCAATTGTGCAAAAGCCCTCCTGGACACTGCTGACGCCTGAGCCTCAAGCGTGAGCGATGAATCCAAGAGGACTCCCAAACTGCGGACCTGTGGCTTCAGGGGGAGTGTAACCAATATTGGATATTGATCCAATATAAGACATACGTGATGTTCTTCTTAAAGACTTCTTCTAACCATTTCTCAAGAATTCACATAGAAATAACGTTCAGCTCATGGTTCTTTGGACCCAAGCCATTGTGAGTAGCATATTACAGTAATGCTTTCTCTCTGCCTGCCCCACCCAGTCTTAGACTTCAAAATAACATTTGCCTTTTGTTCTATTCATGTCTAAATATCTAGAACAGCCTATATTTCTGCCTGTAATAGATTTGCCCTACATAGATATTTTTTCTTGAAGCAAATAGAATTGATATACAAAAGGTGAGGAAGTACTGAAATTTATGAACACAGGAGATGTTTGTCATTGGTTGAATACTAACTGTTTGGCCTGTTTTCATTAAATAGCTTTGAAATGTTTGAATCTGCGCTCATAAGGGTGTCATTCAGAAGTCCAAAGAGTTTAGAGAGTAAATTCAGTATGGCATATGAGGGCGCAAAAGTTACTAGCTCTTCGATCAAACCCAATTTTACATATCATAGAATCCTAGAGTTGGAAGAGACCTCGTGGGCCATCCAGTCCAACCCCATTCTGCCAAGAAGCAAGAAAATTGCATTCAAATCACCCCTGACAGATGGCCATCCAGCCTCTGTTTAAAAGCTTCCAAAGAAGGAGCCTCCACTACACTCCGGGGCAGAGAGTTCCACTGCTGAACGGCTCTCACATTAATATCTTTCATTAATATCTTTCTCTAGTATTGTACACTTTTATTTGTAATTAATTGTTTCTCAATTCTGGTAAAAATATGTTTGTGTTAGAAGAAAACATTTGCGGTTCTTGGTAAACATGTTTCCGGTCAAACTTCAGTGTCTTGGGAGTAGATCTGCTAACAACCTGAATAGCCTTTAGCCGATGATGCTACTAATAATAATGTTGATTCCAGTTGACATTTTAGAGCAATGTTTTCCTGTAAGCAAGCACTTTAAGAAAGGGCTTCCATAACAATGCTCAATATTTTCATACAGTTCCTTCTATTCATCAGTCCACTTGCCACTGAATGTATTAATAATGTTGCTCCATCTAATGTCTCAAATAGGATTTGCAGTTATTAGTTTCTTCTAGCATTCCAGGTATGGCTGCAAAGGTTGGCTTTAACCTAAAATTTCCTTAATACCTTGAGGGCAGCCCTTGTCCCTTTGATGGAGGAATTCTTTGTAGTGAGTTCCCTGCTAGGTACAGAACACTTTCCTGATAGCAAAATTTCTTTTATCTGACAGGTCTGAGACTACAGTTTTGCTGTAGCTCACATTTACGAAAAGCTAATCTTTATTTATGTTGCTTATGTTTTTGGTTTTAATTAGCTGTAATATGTTGTCTGGGCTTGGCCTCATGTAAGCCGCCCCGAGTCCCCGTTGGGGAGATGGCGGGGTATAAATAAAGTTTATTATTATTTATTATTATTATCTAAGTGAATTATATTTTAGAGAGTATCATGCATGGATTGAGTTGACAGTGTGTTACGCAAGGGATCCATTCTGGGATCTTGCACATAATATGATTTTCATGTAAAATCTGGAACTCTTTTTTCAGAGAGAGTTTTCATTTTGTCTCCTTATTCTGCTGAGAGAAGAGGTATGGTTCAGTGCAGTTTTGGAAGATGATTGTGGGCAGCCTGGTTTGCTACCCTCACCTTCATACATGGAGGAGATCTTTGTTTATAAGTGAATCTATGTATTACGATCTCACATAATAATAATAATAATAATAATCATCATCATCATCATCATCATCTTTATTTATATCCCGCCACCATCTCCCCAATGGGGACTTGGAGCGGCTTACATGGGGCCAACATGTTACAGCAAAATAAAACCAGAACATAAACAACAAGCAACATCATCAAAATTACATCGAAAAAAAAGTATAAACACAGTAACAAAATAACATTCCAATAAACACAACCACGATAACAGTGGGCGGGCCACATGTACAGGATAAAATGATTAAAACTTCTAATGAGATAATGCATGTGTAATGTCTCTGTGTGTGTACACATGCAGTAGGTATACACATGCATTTTAGATAGGTAGGTGGATAGATATTAAATAAATCCTCTGCTCTCCTACAGCCTTCATGCCCATTTTTACCCTTTACTGCAAAAATTACTTTGATCTTTTAGTGCCACCTAGTGGAGAATCATCTATATAAACATCTGTCCTAACTTACCATATACCGTTCTATACTTATGTTTCAGCAAAAATTGCTCACAGGTGTTAACCAAAGATACTTGAAGATACAAAACAGAGGAATTGGTGATTGCCAATGAAAAGATTTCGTTTTATCCATTGGTAGAATCCAAGCAGCATAGCTGGAAACTGTGGTTTACAGAAGTGGCTGTAATCACTTATTATAGCTAATACCAATCATAGTTCAAGATGCAAATGCAGGATTTGCTGTAGTTTATTCTCAACATGGCACCTTAGTGGAACAGATTTTGCACTTAGTCTTTGTTAACTAAATTTCTGAGAGTTATTTCAGGAGAAGGATTTTGGGCAAAGTGTCCTGACTCACAAAGGCAGCTTTCAGCCACTTCTGGTGGCTGCTCTGAAAAAACAAGTCTTCCTCATTTTCCCCAAGAAATAGGACACAGACCTTGGTGGGTTGTACTCTGGCCAACCTTTAATCCATGGAAGCCATTTCTTGGTCCAAATGGGGTTTGCTGAACAGTCATTGCGAGGAGTGTAATTCAGTGGATTGCTGACAGAGAATGATTGACAAACACCCTATATCGCTATCACATCTCATTTGAAAAAAGGCAGAAAATTGGTATTATTTGAAAGTTTGCATTTTGAATAAATAACATTTATAACATGCACAGTTTGTGGGGTCTGATGAGTAATTGAAGATGGAGGAAAATATATAAGCTTCCTTGGGTAGCTTCCCTGGTTATTCCAAAGTGCCTTCAATGACTGAATGTAAGATACTCCCTGACCAAACTTTGCACACATTGACCTCAGAAGCACATTATTTTATGGTCCGTGCAATTAAATCCTTCCTTATCCCCGAATCCTCCTCCCCGATAATTTACATTGTCCTATCTCCCAGAGTTTTAAAATTTTACCTTTGAATTTGGCCCTGCCCAGTGAAAATCTTTTGTGTTTTAATAGTTGATTTTATATTGTTCTGTCATTTATTATATTGGTTTATCATTTTATGTATTTTATTTTCTGGTTTTGTTATGCTTTTGTGTTATATTGTGTGTATTGTACTGATGGGCGTGGCCTCTTGTAAGCCGCACCAAATCCCTCTGGGAGAGATGGAGCGGAGTGTAAAATTATTATTATTATTATTATTATTATTATTATTATTATTATTACTGGGGAGGGGATTCCACTGTGGAGGCACTTGCTTTTGAAATGCTGTTTCACTTGATGCTATTATTTATTATTTATTTATTATTTAGAACTTTTGCATCCCATTCTTCTCTACCTCCTTGAAGGGACTCAGAAGAGCTAACAGCAAAAATCCAATGCTATACAATACAATAAATAACATAATTAAACTTCATATTAAATAAGTTCTAAAAATGCTATCTCCTTGTCCTTATACTTTGAAACCTTTGTGAGGTCTATGCCTAGTAAACTTACCTACCTCACGCTAATGGCCTACATATGTTTTGCATTTCAGCTCCCATCACCACCAGCCAACATGACTAATGGCCAGGAATCCTGGGGGTTATAATCTTACACCTGAAGGGTGTAATGTTGAAGGATTAAATTTTGAGAGAGGGGGTGGATTGTATAAACACTGTATTCCGTGTATTGTCAAAGGCTTTCATGGCCGGAATCACTGGGTTGTTGTAGGTTTTTCCGGGCTATATGGCCATGTTCTGGAGGCAACTTTTCTCCTGAAGTTTCGCCTGCATCTATGGCAAGCATCCTCAGAGGTAGTGAGGTCTGTTGGAAGTAGGCAAAATGGGTTTATATATCTGTGGAATGACCAGGGTGAGACAAAGGACCTTTGTCTGCTGGAGCTAGGTGTGAATGTTTCAGCTGAAACATTCAAGGTGATCAGCTGAAACATTCACAGCTAGCCCCAGCAGACAAAAGTCCTTTGTCTCACCCTGGTCATTCCACAGATATATAAACCCATTTTTCCTACTTCCAAAAGACCTCACTACCTCTGAGGATGCTTGCCATAGATGCAGGCGAAACGTCAGGAGAAAAATTGCCTCCAGAACATGGCCATATAGCCTGGAAAAACCTACAACAACCCACTGTATTCCGTGTTAGCCCAGTGCCACCCCTCAGCACAGATCTAGCTCTGATGCTTTCTATCAGAGCATTTCTTAGATCACGAACCCTTCATGGAGTTCAGCAGACATGTTATTTCACTCGCCGCCAAGCTGTTGTCATGCCTGGGCTGGAATGCAGAGACAGTTTAGCCGTGCAAAGTAATGTAGAGCAGGTTGAACAGCAGGAAATGAATATGGTGCCTACATTGATAATGTGAGCAGGAGTCATGCCAACAGAATGTTAATTGCATTAAGCTAGAATGCAGCTGAGTATCGCCATGAACATCTCTCTCTTCTTTGAGGAGACATGTGAGGGTTTTTTATATATGAAATCAGCATCCTCTTGAAGGATTTCTGTCTTCAAAGTGAAATGTTGATGAAACCTAGAGTGTAAACATCAGTAAGCATGTGGCAAGATAGCTAGCTTTGGAGAACATCTTTAAAGGAAGAAGATCAGTGAAGCCTACACTTTATTATGTTTTCTTAATGATCGAAGTTGCTATAATTATTGTTTCCTGTTTCATAGCTATTATGTTGTAAACTAATGAATGGAAATTTGGTCAAAAAGAGCTGTATTTTATCAGCTAAGATTTCTTCAGCTAGACTGAGATGTTCCACCGCTCTGAAATCACTGTTTTATGAGATTACTTTAACTCTCCTAGATTCTCAAAATCCTTAACTATCTGATCCATACCAGCCTTATTCATATATATTTATAGCAATTAAGGTAGGCTTTTGTGGAAGGAACTGCTTAACTTTGTGGATGAAATATTTTTCATGATTTTTTTTGAATTTTTTAAATCTCTATGTTTTAATGACATTTGTTTTATTGATTTTATCACTGCAAGCCACCTTGCCTGCCATACTTTGGAGAAAGATTGGCTATACTGCCAAACTTAAACAAATATAAAAATGCAACTACTATATTCAGCTTTTACTGAAATCCTCACACCTTTATATTCTTCGTTTCATTTTGCCCAGAACAAAATACAGTCTCACAGCAGAGGAGAATATAATGTTTACAGTACCTTTCAAAGCCATGAACCAGAGTTTGACTACTTGAAAAGTTTAGAAATCGAAGAAAAGATCAACAAAATTAAGTGGTTGCCCCAGAAAAATGCTGCTCAGTTTTTATTGTCTACAAATGGTAAGAATGTGTTATTGAGAACTGATTGCTTGATATACTCGGTCTGTTTGTACAGATTATGTTGTTGTTGATGTCAATGCCTTGTTGCATCACGTTACTGTAGAATGAGGCACGGTTGGAGAATGTGTGACCTTCCTGAGGCCATTAGACTGCAGGTGCCATCATTGACCATGATGACTAAACCTGTTCAAAGTTCAAGTCCAACAGTTTTGGGAGGAGCACATGTTCTCCACTGCTGGTAGAATGGATATATTCTGAATACTCAAATCTGCAAAAGTCAAACCCCCAAATGTGAAAGGCCAAATAGACCTCACTTATGCTTTCCCAGATGTATCTCGTTGGTGTCCACCATAGGAAAGCCTTGTCCAGAATTACCCTTGTGTTTTTCTTCTCTTGTTTGTGATTCTACCACTCTCAGCAATGGTGCTGGTGAAATGGTGTTTGGATCTAGCAATAGCTGACATTTTTCAGAAATCTGAGTATAGACTCTATGACCTATTTTGAGGGTTTCTTTGCCTCTGTTTATATCAGTGGTTCCCAACCATTTTTTGACCAGGGATTAGTACCAAAAGAGTTACAAATCCGTTTTTGGTCATTTTTAGATTGCGTTTGGTTATTTGGGGTGCTGATTCAGAAAATTGCATTGGATAGACCATGCCAACTTTAGTTTCTGATACAGAACATATGCCATCCAGTAGATGTCATCTGCTTGCCCACAGAAAACCATATTTAATAATCTAGATCTGATGCGGTCTATCCAATACAATTTTCTGAAGCAGCACCCCAAATGACGCCAAAAACAGGCCTAAAAGACACCAAGGCCACCCCCATGGAACGGCTCCACTCAGGGGGAGTGAGGATAAGGAGAAACAGCAGTCAGGAGGCTTGTTGTCGTGCCTTTCGTGGGTAGCCAGCCTCCCGATATCCTCATTTCCTCGGCCCTTTAAGGCAGTGGTTCTCAACGTGGGGTCCCCAGATGTTTTTGGCCTACAACTCCCAGAAATCCCAGCCAGTTTACCTGCTGTTAGGATTTCTGGGAGTTGAAGGCCAAAAACATCTGAAGACCCCAGGTTGAGAACCACTGCTTTAAGGGTTTCACAAGACCAGTTGCTCTTGTGGCAACAATGTAATAACAATGACGCCATGGACCATACTTTAGTTCTTGGGGACTATTGGTGGTCCACGGACCACAGATTAGGAACCACTGGTTTATATTGTGCCATCGATGATTAGAATAGGGTTCAACACATCCTGCAGTCCACTGAAGCATAACTTTTCAGGCTCTAAAATACTAAAAAGCACTTTGCTACATATTATCACAGCAAACCCTGTTTTTATTAGAGTATTCAAAGCCTGCAGATGTATGAAAAAACAAGTATTGTGTGAACTGTGGGCCGTCGTCATATGGGTACTGCTCCAATAACAGTAACAATGCCACCTCAGTCTATCTGATATAAAGTATCAAGATCATTGTAAAATCATGTTATCCAGCTGGAGTGTTTAAACAAAGGTAGCAATCCTTCCCTTTTGTGTATAACCTGTTTTATTGCTGAGATCTGGAGTATTCTTAGCTGTTTGCATTGTGCCTTGCAAATGTGTTTCAGACAAAACAATAAAACTTTGGAAAATTAGTGAAAGAGATAAAAGGCCAGAAGGCTATAACTTGAAGGAAGAAGATGGCCGGTATAGGGACCCCACGACAGTCACAACATTACGGGTGAGTAGAGTCTTCTGATGATCTCATTGCCTTCATAGAATCCAGCTGTAGGACTGCCAAAAATTCAGTGACGAGGGTGCAGCAGGATGGTTTTTATATTGGTCAAGTCACTCCAAGCATTGTGTGTGTATGCCTTTAAGTCACCTGTCAATATATGGTGACTCTGAATTTCATTGGAGTTTTCTTAGGCAAGGAATACTTGGAGATGGTTTGCCGGATTATCTCTGAAGCCTAAGTGGAACCAGGGTTTGGCATTAGCCAGCTACTTGGAAAGTGAGCTTATGTTCCAAGTCTTATACTGATCATGGTTTGCCATATGTCTGAAAGGATGGCATGATAAAGGTGTATAAAATTACATGTGGTTTGGCGGAAACTGGTAGGAAGGTTTATCTCTCTTTGAACTCTTCTGAGGCTCCTTCTACACTGCCATAAAAATCCACTCTATCTGCTTTGACTATATGGCAGTATAGACCCATATAATCCAGTTCAAAGCAGATAATGTGGATGGTCTGCTTTGATAATCTGGATTATATGGCAGTGTAGAAGGCAACTGAACTTAATATTTGAACTACAGATATATTGGAAATGAAAGACTGGGGGTAGAGAACAGGAATTAATTCTTTGAAGGTATATACAGAATGACTTTTATGTCCACAGGAGATTTATTTCTGAATTTTCTGTGAGCCCTTTTGGACCCTATTCTCTAGGAATCTGATAGCTAACATTTGTGGGGGTTTTTTTGTAACATCTGGCAAAAGCTTAACATAGAGTCACCTGGAGGATATAGAAAATTCATAGACGGGCATATTTTGTAGGATATGGGTACTTGATTGTTCCGTAATTGAATGATAGGATTTGATACCACAACATGTAATGATGTCAACTAAGTTAGATGGATGTAAAATAGTCTTGTTTTAGCTGCATGTCTGGTATTATTTAGTATAGCATAGATTGGGATACATGCACTAGCCACTTCCTTATTTAGTCTTTTCTTCCGCCATCTATCCTTCCCATATAGGAAGATATTGACTTCCTGTCTCTCAGGTTGGTAGTGTTCATTGGTGGGAACAGAGTTTGCTCTTTGTGTTTGCTTGCTATGTGGATTTGTTCTCCTGTACTTTGCAGGTACCAGTATTCAGGCCCATGGATCTCATGGTGGAAGCCAGTCCACGAAGGATATTTGCCAATGCCCACACATATCATATCAACTCTATCTCCATCAATAGTGATTACGAAACGTACCTGTCTGCAGATGACTTGCGGATTAACTTGTGGCACCTAGAAATTACAGACAGAAGTTTTAGTATCTTTTTCTTCCAATGTTTCCACTTGAACAGAAAAAAATCATATGTCTATCTATTGCATACATTCCTTATGTTGCTGTTCAGTTACAAGTCCCTATTACAGAAGTAGTTAGAATATGACTAGTGGTGAGAGCAAAGAATACGAAGAATGTTTTTCTTGAGATAATTATATTTATAATACTACTACTAATATGATATTATAATTATATATTTATATTACATGTGATATTACTAATATTACAATATAATGTTATAGTACAATATAGTAATATTTAATATTGATATTTTACTATGCTAATAATATAATATATTGTATGTATATATATCTTGTAAGCCGCTCTGAGTCCTCTTCGGGGTGCAGGCCCGTAGTCAGGATTTTGATTCGGAAGGGGGGGGGGGCTGAGTGAGTGAAAGAGGGTCTACCCTAGCAAACCTTTTGTATCGTTACCCCAATACCCCCATGCATATGGGATATATTGAGTATGGTGATCAGATCATGATATGAATAAACATAACAGTTTAAATAATGCACCAGTAAGGCCTTTTCGCGAACCACCATGAGAATTTCGGGGGGGGGGGGCTGAATCCCCTCAAGCCCCCCGTCTGGCTACATGCCTGTTGGGGTGTGAAGGGTGGAATATAAATGTCGTAAATAAATAAATACCACATTTATGTTCTGACTTTCTGCTGAAGTGTTCAAAGTAGTAAGTACCTTGCAGTCTATAATAATAATGATAATAATATATTTATAACCCACCAACATCTCCCCAAGGGACTCGGTGCGGCTTAGATGAGGCCAAGCCCAACAACACATCAAAAACGACATGCAGTAATGAAATACAAGCAATAAACAAAATAAACAATACAATTAATATAACTCACAAGTAGACAATAAACACAGGAATTAAAAAACCTATGGCTGGTCCAAATGTAATAGTTAAAACTTTAAAAATAAATGCTGGACATGAACAGAAGATGTATCTATTTGGAGGGTTTTAAATCAAAAGTAAAGAGCAACCCAATGGGTAATTAAAGTGCTTCTCAGAGTATTTGCAGCGTAATACAAGAGATCATGAATGTAGAAAAAGTAGTAAACAAATATGTGCATCTTTAAACATTACGTGGAGCAATCACTGCAGGTAACAGTCCTGGAAATCTCCCAACCTGTTAGAAGACTGCATAAAAAATAAATAAAAATGGTACTTCATTCCAAACATAACAATGCAAAAAGACTTCTATCTAACCTAAGCTTCATCATCCGCAACTGCCTCCTTCCTGCAGCACTATAGAATAGAAATAGCGTTGAGATGGGTGAGCCACAGCCAATGGTGATTATCATCCTTAAAAAATTTACGCTGTCTCTAACCCACTAGATTCTCTGTGCTTTGAAAATGTGTGGAACACAGTGAGAAAATGTTAATGGAATATAATAATAATAATAATAAAAAGGATTTGTTGAACAGGTAGAGGTAAAGAAAAGAGCAAAATGAATTTTATTATTTATTTATTTATTTATTTATTTATTTTATTTACTGCATTACTATGCTGCCTTTCCTAGCCCAAAGGTGGCTCAATGCAGCTTACACTGACACGATTTGATGCCAAAATGAATATTAAATGAAATTAAAACAAAATTAAAAACAATTAACACACATTATAAAAACTCTGTAAAAAGCATTAAAAGCATAAAACCCCAGTAACTTCCTGTTAGCTCATTTAGTAAACAATCTAAAGTTCATGGGCAAAACCAAACCCCAGCAGAGAGTGAGGAGCCATTGCATGACACTCAGTAAAGATTGTGGCCCCAACTACTTAAGCTGGCAAGTGTCCAGTTCTCAAGTGGCTTGGCAACCAAATAACTGGCCTTATCCTGTCTGTTTCCCAAGTAACTGTGTCTTCCAGAAAACTATTGTGCTCCCAAGCGTGGGTTACATTGATTTGGACAAAAAACATCAAAGGAAATTCCTTAACGCCAAATCTCTATAGATATTGTAGATATTAAGCCTGCAAACATGGAAGAACTGACAGAGGTGATAACGGCAGCAGAATTCCATCCAAACAGCTGCAACACATTTGTCTACAGCAGTAGTAAGGGAACAATCCGTCTCTGTGACATGAGAGCGTCAGCCCTCTGTGATAGGCATTCAAAATGTGAGTACTGCTTTCCAATTTCTTCCTTTTCTTAAGCAAATCAGGACAAAGCAAGAGGACAGTGCATGATTCGAAATCCATCTTCTAAATGGTGTTGGTCTAAAGCAGCGGTTTTTAACCTGTGGGTCTCCAGGTGTTTTGGCCTATAACTTCCAGAAATCCCAGCCAGTTTACCAGTCTAAAACCTCATTAGACCTGTGTACTGTCAGTCCGCATATTGGGATAGCACATAAATGTAGCAGTCATATTAATTGTGCTTCCCACAAAGTCTGTAATGTTCCTTCAAATCCAACACGGACAAAACACATTCTCAGCAAAGATGACGAGAGACACCTCTATGTATTGGGAATATACACTTTGATTGTGTTGGGTGAAAAACTCTTTTCTAAGGATTTTTGTTTTTATTTATTTTTGGACAAGCATTTTACATAATTTAGTGTGCAAGTATAGTGGGCAGCCCTCTTGAAACTATAATGAGTTGAGAAGGCTTTATTATGGAGCTTTAGTCTTCTGTCTAGTACTTTTATTTCCAAATTACAGAACAAACTAAGAAAGATTGTACCACCTTTTTAAAAAAATGCGTATTATTACATAGGTTGCAAAATGAGGATTTTCTCGGCACAAAATTCAGATTGTCTGGGTGAAGAGATGCTATGTACATACTACACTGTTCACTATTTCACACCCATTGAGTATGTGCCTTCAAGTCACTTTCAACATAACAGTGACTCCATGAATTTCATAGAATTTTCTTCGGCAAATCGTAGGGGTGGTTTTGCTAGTTCCTTCCTCTGAAATATAGCTAACAGCTCCTGGTATTTGTTGTACGTCTCCTGTCTAAATAAGAACCAGATATATTACATTTCACTTAATATCCCTTTTGATTTTTCAGGATCCTTGGGGTTTTTTATATGCAAAAAATACCTTCTTGTTCGATGAATTGTGTGTTGTCTCCTACTTACAGTGTTCGAAGAACCAGAAGATCCCAGTAACCGGTCGTTTTTCTCTGAAATCATCTCCTCCATTTCTGATGTGAAATTCAGCCATAGTGGCAGATACATGATGACTAGAGATTACCTGTCTGTGAAAATTTGGGATTTAAATATGGAAAACAGACCTGTGGAGACATACCAGGTATCCTGTGAAATGGTTTCATGGTAGAAGTAGTTTATCCCAGTTTTATGTATGACCCGGTGGCACAGTGGGTTAAACCTCTGAGCTGCCGAACTCGCTGATCGAAAGGGCAATTCAAATCCAGGGAGCAGGGTGAACTCCTGCTGTTAGGCCCAACTTAGCAGTTTGAAAACATGCAAATGTGAGCAGATAAATAGGAACCACTCCGGTAGGATGGTAATGGCGTTCCATGCAGTCATGCTGACCACGTGACCATGGAGGTGTCTATGGACAACACCGGCTCTTCAGCTTAGAAATGGAGATGAGCACCACCGCCCAGACTAATAATAATAATAATAATAATAATAATAATAATAATAATAATAAACTTTATTTGTACCCCGCTCCATCTCATCGATGGGGACTCGGTGTGGCTTACATGAGGCCAAGCCCAAAACAACCATTACATAAAATAAAACCGAAAACGCAAATAATAAACAATAATAACGCAATTACATAAAACTAGACTTAATGTCAAGGGGAAACCTTTATCTTTTATGCAGCTTGACTCTTGCTTCGAGCCTGTTATGCATCTGTTTGTATAAAATGAGCCAAGGCAATACAAGGGCATATGGCTTCTGTTTGACCAAGATTCAAAGATGTAAATATGCATTGGGATTTCCAGCCCCAGTTCCCATTGCATACTTCAGGAAAGCTGGTCTAGAGGATCAAAGAAAGCCTTTAATGTGGCTCCGCTTGTTGCAGGCTCAAGAGACAATGAAGGCTTCTATCCCGAAGAAATCTTAGCTGAATATTCTTCAGTGTATTTCACTCATTTTAATTAAACTTACATAAATAAACACAAATTTTGAAGCAACAGGATTTTCTTATTATATGGTGGTAGGTAGTGCAGTTGGCATTTTATGGGCAGGGGGGCAATATCTTTATTGAAGGTTTTACAATCCAAGTCACATTTTTATTTTTTTAAAACCCAGAATAAATGGTGGCACCTGATTTTTTTCTAATAAAACCTCTCTATTTGCATACAGCAATGCTTCATACTGTTGTCTTTTCTTCCTAACCGGTGTGTGTTCCTCTCCCAGGTGCACGAATACCTCAGAAGTAAACTTTGTTCACTCTATGAAAATGACTGCATTTTTGACAAATTTGAATGCTGCTGGAATGGATCAGACAGGCAAGTCTACTCTTTTCTCTCCTTTATTGCATGCAGCCCATCCTGTTGACTATGCAAGGACTTCTTTTGTGGTTGGTGTAGCCGCTAGACTTCACCCTGCCTTCCAGTAAAAAAATTGGGAGCTAACAAATACTTGATAAAGTTATATAGAAGTCATAGGTGATGTGAGTATAAGAGGACCTGAATTTCACTTACTATTTGCATTATGCATTTGATAATCTAGATTACAGTCCTTACTTACTTAGGAGATCCCTCATTGGCCGAGTAGGATGGTCTTCCAGGATCAGTTTTCTGGTGGGTCCGTAGGTGGCTGTGGAGCCCTATTCTTGACCTGCATCTTCTCCCACAGTGAGGGCATTGGTTTCCAGATGGAAGGCGGTCTTGGTCAGGGTTGGCTTGACACGCCTTCCTCTTGGCACGTTTCTCTCTTTCATCCTCCATTCGTGCCTCTTCAAATTCTGCAGCATTGCTGGTCATAGCTGACCTCCAGCTGGAGCGCTCAAGGGCCAGGGCTTCCCAGTTCTCAGTGCCTAAGCCAGAGTTTTTAAGGTTGGCTTTGAGCCCATCTTTCAATCTCTTTTCCCGCCCTCCAACATTCCGTTTTCCATTCTTGAGTTCGGAGTAGAGCAACTGCTTTGGGAGAGGGTGGTCAGGCATCCAGACAATATGGCCAGTCCAGCGGAGTTGATGGCGGAGGACCATCGCTTCAATGCTGGTGGTCTTTGCTTCTTCCAGCACACTGACGTTTGTCCGCCTGTCTTCCCAAGAGATTTGAAGGATTTTCCAGCGGTAGCGCTGATGGAATCGTTCCAGGAGTTGCATGTGACGTGTGTAGACAGTCCACGTTTCTCAGGCATATAGCAGGGTTGGGAGGGGAATGGCTTTATAAACAAGCTCCTTGGTGTCCCTACAAATATCCTGGTCCTCAAACTCTGCTTCATTCGGAAAAATGCTGCAATTTCAGAGCTCAGGTGGTGTCGATATTGACTTTGGTGGAGAGGTGGCTGCCAAGGTAGTGGAAATGGTCAACATTTTCTAATGTTACACCATTAAGCTGTATCTCTGGCATTGGAGAGGGATTGGCTGATGACTGCTGGAAGAGCACTTTGGATTACAGTCCATAGCAGGCATGGAAAAACTTCAACCTTCCAGATGTTTTGGATTTCAACTCTTACAATTCCTAACAGCTGGTCCTCAAAAATTTTAAGCAGAGGGCTGGTTCACTGTCCGTCTCTGCGCATACTTTATTCATAGTGCAAAAAAACCCCAAACCATTTATTTTATTTATTTATCGTGTCAGGAACAACCAGACAGTTGTATTACATTTTTAACAAAACAAACAAACAAACAAAACAGAAAGTTTGCAAGCTTGGTAGTTGATTAAATGTCCTTTGACCAGTACCTGGCCACTTGGAGTGCCTCTGGTGTTGCCGCAAGGAGGTCCTCCATTGTGCATGTAGCAGGGCCCAGGTTGCATTGTAGCAGGTGGTCAGTGGTTTTCTCTTCTCCACACTCGCATTTCATGGATTCCACTTTGTAGCCCCATTTCTTAAGGTTGGCTCTGCATCTCGTGGTGCCAGAGCGCAGTCTGTTCAGCGCCTTCCAAGTTGCCCAGTCTTCTGTGTGCCCAGGGGGGAGTCTCTCATTTGGTATCAGCCATTGATTGAGGTTCTGGGTTTGAGCCTGCCACTTTTGGACTCTCGCTTGCTGAGGTGTTCCAGCGAGTATCTCTGTAGATCTTAGAAAACTATTTCTTGATTTAAGTCGTTGACATGTTGGCTGATACCCAAACAAGGGATGAGCTGGAGATGTCTCTGCCTTGGTCCTTTCACTATTGGCTGCTACTTCCTGGCCGATGTCAGGTGGTGCAATACTAGCTAAACAGTGTAATTTCTCCAGTGGTGTAGGGCGCAGACACCATGAAACAAACCATGAAATAACAATACAATATTTAAAATGAAGAACAATTTTAACCAACATAAACTTACCAGTATTTCAATGAGAAGTGTGAGCCTACTTTTGGCTGACGAGATAGTCAAGTTAATTGGGATTGTTGTTGTGTGCCTTCAAGTCATTTCATACTTAGGGCAACTCTTAAGTCTAGAGATTAGGGTGTGTGTGTGTGTGTCTAAATGACTTCGGAGAGCTGCATTCGGCTTGTGGGTCTTATTTTGGGGACCCCTGTCCTAGGGTTTTGAGGATAGCAGACATTTGGGAATGGTATAGCGGTGCTTCCTTGTGGAATATGAATAAGAGTTATCTCAAGTGCCAGTGCCACTGCCATTGCCTCACACGGGCAACCTACTGTTGCTTCCTGCTAGGTGTTTGGCACATTTAGTCTGGTTCCTCAGGAAAAGTCTGTCTGATTTGAGAGATCTAGGAGTGGTGTTACCTTCATTCTCAGGAATGTAAAGGTAGAGCCAAGGTGGGGCATCCTTACTCCTGTGCAAAAAGTGTTTGTTCATCAAGACTGTGATGGGTAGCTCATTTCTGAGGACATTCACATCACTTGCTATGTAGATTTGGACTGAGACTTTATGTAGTTTTTTAGACCAAAAAAAGGTGATTTCCAAACATCTCTTTGGAATGTTAAGGTGATTTTGTGCTATGAAAGATGGCACTGACTTGTCATGCCTTGCAATTTTAAAAAATATGACTGCACTATAATTTGATTGTAATGAGAGGAGGTGACACAGTTCTCTGAATGACAAGTATTGCTTCCTGGAAACAAGGTGTCATACAATAGGTGGAAGTCAATGAGTCATGGGAATAGTACTCTCACAGGGAGTTTGTAAGAATTTGTATGTCATGGTTAGGATGTTAAAGTTGGGCCCTAACCGCAGTAAGTGTGGAGGACTAGTTGTATATATTCAAGACAAAGTGAATTAATATTACTAACTAGCCGTCCCCTGCCACGCGTTGCTGTGGCCCAGTCTGTGTATATTTGTTTTGTATGTTTACGTTATGTGTATATATGTATGTGTTATACACATATGTGTTATGTGTATATGTGTGTATATATGTGTGTGTGTGTGCATATATATGTGGTTTTGTGCATGTGTTGTACTGTATTTTTTGGTTTTTGGCTTTTTAAGTCCCTTCTGCTGTGTTTTCTAGTGTTTTTATGAGTGATGGTCACTCGTTGGCCTGACAGGTGTCTTGTGTCCAAATGTGGTATCAATTCGTCCAGTGGTTTTTGAGTTATGTTAATCCCACCAACGAACATTACATTTTTATTTATATAGACTAGCCATCCCCTGCCACGTGTTGCTGTGGCCCAGTCTGTATATATGTGTTTTGTGTATGTGTTTATATGTGTGTATATATTTGTGTATCGGTGTATATATGTGTGTTTGTGTGTGTGTGTGTGTGTGTGTGTGCGTGTATGTGTGTGTAGATGTGCATATATGTGTGGATAAACAGAGGCTTGATGGCCATCTGTCGGGGTGATTTGAATGCAATATTCCTGCTTCTTGGCAGGGGGTTGGACTGGATGGCCCATGAGGTCTCTTCCAACTCTTTGATTCTATGATTCTATGATATATTTGTGTGTTTATATGTGTGTGCTTGTTTATATGCATATTTGTGTTTATATGTGTGTATATATGTGTGCATTTGTATATGAGTATGTGTGTGTGTATACACATATATGTATGGTATATTTTGGGCAGGTTTAAGTCCATTCTACTGGTTTTTTGTTGTTGGTTTTTGTTGGGTTTTTTAAATTTATTTTTTTGCATTTTTAGGGGTGATGAACATTCGTTGGACTGTTAGGTGTATTGTGTCCAAATTTCGTGTCAATTTGTCCAGTGGTTTCTAAGTTATGTTAATCCCACAATCGAACATTACATTTTTACTTACATAGATACTATTACAATATAATGATATAGTACAATACAGTAATATTTAATACTGATATTGTACTATGCTAATAACATATATATTGTGTGCGTGTGTGTGTGTATGTATATGTGTATGTATATATATATATATATGTATATGTGTGTGTGTATGTGTATCTTGTAAGCCACTCTGAGTCCCCTTTCAGGGTGAGAAGGGTGGTATATAAATGTCGTAAATAAATAAATAAAATAAACAAATAAACCCTTTTAAAGTCCCTTCTGCTGTGTTTTTCAGTGTTTTATGAGTGATTGTTACTTGTTGGCATGATAAATGTATTGTGTCCAAATTTCGTGTCAATTTGTCCAGTGGTTTCTAAGTTACGTTAATCCCACAAATGAACATTACATTTTTACTTATATAGATACTATTACAATATAATGATCTAGTACAATATAGTAATATTTAATACTGATACTGTACTATGCTAATAACATATATTGTGTGTGTATGTATGTATGTGTATGTATATATGTATAAGTGTGTGTGTGTATCTTGTAAGCTGCTCTGACTCCCCTTTCGGGGTGAGAAGGCTGGCATATAAATGTCGTAAATACATAAATAATAAATAAACAAATCTTCTGAGAGTCTTGCCAGTATTCTAAAAGGGCAAACAGTTTGACTATACAGAAAGAAATGGAATGACTGTTTTCCTCCTCCTTCTTCATTTCCAGTGTTATCATGACGGGCTCCTACAACAACTTCTTCAGAATGTTTGATAGAAACACAAAACGGGATATTACTTTAGAAGCCTCTCGTGAAAACAATAAACCACGCACCGTTTTGAAACCCCGCAAAGTCTGCGCGAGCGGCAAAAGAAAGAAGGACGAGATCAGCGTCGACAGCTTAGACTTCAACAAAAAGATCCTCCACACTGCCTGGCACCCGAAGGAGAACATCATTGCTGTAGCCACTACAAACAACTTGTATATATTTCAAGACAAAGTGAATTAGGGCTAGTATTTCTAGCAGAGGAGTCCACTTCCTGCATAGTTCAGATAGATTGAACCTAGCATTTGTACTTGTAAACAATAGAAGGGAGAAAACCGAGAGCAGGAGAGCAACAGGGAGAGAGAGCACAAGAGAGATGGAGATGTCTTTGGTGGCACACTTTGCCCAGTGTTTAAAAATGTGCCATATTGACAACCTATTCTTCTAGATAGCTGTATGGGCAATGGCTCTGCTGAGGAGTGCTCCATGTCTGCTAGCCATTTAGGTGAGTTTAGGGCACCTTTTTTTAACGTAATGACTACTTGCACCGTCTTGCCTAATGGACTAGAGATTGGACTGTTGATCGACATTTGATTCCACCGGGTTTTTTTAATGCCTTCCATTGTGACAATGACGTCTACCACCGGGGGGAAGAAAGCCTTCAAGTCATGCTGTGGGAGTTAACTGTGTAACCTCATTACTGTATTATTTGTGGCCCTTGTTATTATGAAATAACAGCTCATTCCTGCTGTGGCTTGTAGCATTCCTCTCGTGCCTCCTGGACTCCTTTCCCCCTTTTTTGAAAGATCCCCTTGCTCCCCAGCCCTGTGGTGGTGGTGTATTGAGAGAAAGAGACGAAAAGCACACAAAATGGGTCAGTGTTCAAAGGGGTCTGTGTTGCAAAGAACGAAAAAAAAAATGTTTTAATGAATTGTTGACTGTAATCACTCCTTGCCATGTCTGGCAGTAAAAATGGGGCGGGGTGGGTGCTACAAGGGGGAAAAATCTACTGAATAAAAGTGTCAAAGAATAGTGCATTTTGTTTTTTTTGTTTTTTTCCCTTTTTAATCTACCTCTTTAAGAATTTCTTCATTTGTTAAAACTTGTAATTGCATGGTGATTTTCAATGTTTTCGTATTCGGTTTTATCCAGTATTATTTTACATGAGGAAAGGGAAAAGGAGGCTTTTAAAAATAGTAGTAATAATAATAATAATAATAATAATAATAGTAATCCTTTATGAAAATGCTCAAATGTCAATTTAGTATTTATCGGTAGTTTCCAACTAAAAAGCTTCCGGGTTCTGCTATAATAATAAAACGACGATTCTTTGATATTGTATCAAGAAACCTTCCCTACTCCTGCCTTTTTCTCTTGCTAACAGATTTCCATCTCAATACGGGCAGGATGAATTTTGTAGAACACAACTACGGTTTTATGGGACTAACCTTTTACCTATGTAAACCCCCTTGTTCTAATTTTGAATGCCTTGTTAGAATTCAGGCTCACAACCGTGCTTTTCTTTTTTTTAATAAAAAAGTCATTAAAATTCATTTTTTTTAAACAAACAGGATGTCTTGGTGAAGGCTTTAATGGCCGGAATCACTGGGTTGTTGTAGGTTTTTCCGGGCTATATGGCCATGTTCTGGAGGCAATTTTTCTCCTGACGTTTTGCCTCACTACCTCTGAGGATGCTTGCCATAGATGCAGGCGAAACGTCAGGAGAAAAATTGCCTCCAGAACATGGCCATATAGCCCGGAAAAACCTACAACAACCCAAACAGGATGTCGTATAAAACTTAATATAAAGTGATTGAAAAATGACACTGCATTCTTGAGTTACCCCTATATTTTGTGTATTTTTGTTGCTATCCGTTACTTAAATGGAAATGTAGTTTTACCTTATGAGTGTTCCTTTTTTTTATTTGGCTTTTTGAAACTCTTTCCATTAAAGATAAACTTGAAAAGTTGTGGTGATCAGAAAATGCTTCACTTTCACAAGTAAATGTAGCGGCTGTTGTCTACCGGTTAAGAAACATGGAGTCGTAGAATTATAGAATCAAAGAGTTGGAAGAGACCTCGTGGGCCATCCAGTCCAACCCCCTGCCAAGAAGCACGAATATTGCATTCAAATCACCCCCGACAGATGGCCATCCAGCCTCTGTTTAAAAGCTTCCAAAGAAGGAGCCTCCACCACACTCCGGGGCAGAGAGTTCCACTGCTGAACGGCTCTCACAGTCAGGAAGTTCTTCCTCATGTTCAGATGGAATCTCCTCTCTTGTAGTTTGAAGCCATTCCTCCATTGCATCCTAGTCTCCAGGGCAGCAGAAAACAAGCTTGCTCCCTCCTCCCTGTGGCTTCCTCTCACATATTTATACATGGCTATCATATCTCCTCACAGCCTTCTCTTCTTCAGGCTAAACATGCCCAGTGCTGCATAAACCCAATGCTTATGCAGAATATCCCACCTTCCTACAATATAGTTTTCTATGCATGTATACCATCCAAACTTCACACAGACAACGTGGTTTGACATTCTGAAGTGGATTGAATGTTTGCCATGTGGTTACTTTTGTTGGAAACTGCCCTGGGTCCCTTGGGGAGATAGGGTGGGCTATAAAAAAATTATATTATTATTATTATTATTATTATTATTATTATTATTATTAACACAACAAGATGAGTCCACAGCAAACACACTGCTGGCTGTTCTATTGGATCACACGTCGGACACTTCCCAAGTGTCTAGGACTGTGTGAAGTATTGGCGAATAATGTGTGCAGATCCCAGTAAGGTGGCCTTCTGCAGCTGGCAGAGGGTAATTTTGTCAGCGCCCATTGTGTTTAAGTGCAGGCCAAGGTCTTTAGGCACTGCACACAGTGTGCCGATCACCACTGGGATTACCTTTACTGATTTGTGCCAGAGTCTGCAGTTCGATTTTTAAATCCTCATATTTTGTCAGCTTTTCCAGTTGTTTCTCTGCAATCCTACTGTCACCTGAGATTGCAACATCAAAAATCCATACTTTTTTAACATGATTGTGAAGTCAGGAGTATTATGCTCCAAAACTCTGTCTGAATCCGGAAATCCCAGAGGAGTTTGATGTGTTCACTTTTTCAGCTTGTGATCCCACCAGTTCTTGTTGCAGGCAGATGGTATTTGTGGCACAAGTTCCAATGAATCATCTGAGCAACGGTGTTATGCCTCTGCTTGTAGTCTGTCTGCACGATCTACTTGCAGCAGCTGAGGATATGATATATTGTTTCATCTGCTTCCTTGCAGAGTCTACATTTGGGATCTGTTGTCGACTTCTCAATTCAATTATTATTATTATTATTATTATTATTATTATTATTATTATTTGACAATAAGATTAGTACACAGCAAACAAGATCACCATGCTGGCTTTGATCACACGTTGGACACTTCTGAAGTGTCTAGCAACCTAATCAAACTAGAGAATGAATCCACTTTAAATCCGGTTTCTTCCTTCTACAGAATTTTGGGGTTTGTAGTTTAGGGAGGAGCCTTTAACAGCAGGAGGCAGAAACCGGATTTAAAGTGGATTCATTCTCTAGTATGATGAAGTGGTAGTACTGTGCATTGTATCAGTGAATAATGTGTGCATCAGAGTAGGGTGGCCTTTTGCAGCTGACAGAGGGTAATTTTGTCAGCGCCAATTGTTTTTTAAGTGTAGGCCAGTGTTTCTCAACCTGGGGTCGGGACCCCTGGGGGGGTCGCGAAGGGGTGTCAGAGGGGTCACCAAAGACCATCAGAAAGCACAGTATTTTCTGTTGGTCATGGGAGTTCTGTGTGGGAAGTTTGGCCCAATTCTATCATTGGTGGGGTTCAGAACACTCCTTGATTGTAGTTGAACTATAAATCCCAGCAAGTACAACTCCCAAATGTCAAAGTCTATTTTCCCCAAACCCCATCAGTGTTCACATTGGGGCATATTGAGTATGCCAAGTTTGGTCCAGATCCATCATTGTTTGAGCCCACAGTGCTCTCTGGATGTAGGCAAACTACAACTCCCAAACTCAAGGTCAATGCCCACCAAACCCAGTATTTTCTGTTGATCATGGGAGTTCTCAGTGCCAACTTTCGTTCAATTCCATTGTTAGTGGGGTTCGGAACGCTCTTTGTTTACATGTTAACTATAAATCCCAGCAACTACAACTCCCAAATGACAAAATCAATCCCCCCGCCAGCCCCACCAGAATTCAAATTTGGGCATACCGGGTGCTTGTGCCTAATTTGCTCCAGTGAATGAAAATACATCTTGGCGATCATTATTTACACAGCGATTCATAATGTTAGGGTTCTGGTTGGGGGTCACCACAACATGAGTAACTGTATTAAGGGGTCACGGCATTAGGAAGGTTGAGAACCAGTGGTGTAGGCCAAGGTCTTTAGGCAATGCACTTTGTGTGGCAATTACCACTGGGACCACCTTGACTGGCTTGTGCCACAGTCTTTGCAGTTCTGTCTTTAAATTCTCATGTCATGTAAGCTTTTCTAGTTGTTTCTTGTCAATTCTGCTTTCACCTGGGATTCCAAAATCGACAATCCATACTTGTGAGATTAGGAGTATTGTGCTCCAAAACTCCGTCACTCTGAATCCAGAAGTCCCAGAGTAGTTTGACGTGTTCATTTTCAGGCTTGCAATCCCACGAGTTCTTTGAAACAGGCAGATGGTAGTTGTGGCACAAGTTCCAGTGGGTCATCTGAGCAACGGTGTTGTGCCTCTGCTTGTTGTCTGTCTGCGAGATCTTCTTGGAGCAGCTGAGGATGTGATCCATCATTCCATCTGCTTCCTTGCAGTCTACATTTGGAATCTGTTGACTTTTCAATTCTGGCTTTGATGGCATTGGTTGTAATGGCTTGTTTTCGGGCTCCATCTCTTTTTTCGAAGTTCCATTTGTGAGCCACAGCCATGTTTTTTCCTTGTCAATTTGGCTCTCAATTTTTTCCCAGGAACTGTCCATAGAGAACCTTCTTGTTACTGTAAATGCCTAAGGATGTTGGGAACTATCCATGGAGCTATCCACGGAGAGCTCTCATTTGCCACTTTTCTCTTCTGGTCTGCATTGTATTGTATAGTATTCACTAGGCTTGGGCAATCCATGGTTCTAAATGGTTCTAAAGTACTTACAAAACTAAAGTGGTGAAAATTTCAGAACTGTAACAAAACTTTCAAAATTTAATTATTATTTCATTATTGGTGATTTTAATGACAGAACCAATTAGGAACTGCCATTTATTATGAAATTTTGAGAGTTTTGTTAGAGTTCTGAAATTTTCACCACCAGAACTTTAGTTTTGTAAGAACTTTAGAACCATGGATTGCCCAAGCCTAGTATTCACTCTTTGTCTTTTGAACTTTAAGCAGTTTATTATTATTACATTTTAAAAGTTCTGTGCATTTGGTTTTAAGCTGAGGGTCATCATTTCTCCTTTAAATATGCTAAAACCTCTATACTTATGTGGGTACTTGAAGTCTTGTTAGATGATGATAGACCAGTTTTGCTTTAGTTTAGTTTGGGTTTGTTGTTGTTTTTTGCCTTCTGGAAGGAATTGTTTAAAGTTACGGTTTTAGTGTGGCTAACCTTGCAATGATGTGTTTAAAATGACAGTGAAACATGGCCGCCCTGAGTCCCATTTTTGGGGAGAAGGGCGGGGTAGAAATGAAATAAATAAATTACTGAGATTGAACTCTGAGCATGGGAGGGGTATCTTCGGGGATGACAGGCACTCCTTCCAAGAATGGATAAGAGGGTGTTGTCTCCCTGAGAAACACCTGTAACCGTTTCCTTTGTATGTCATTACGACTTTTCAGGAAAGACCGGAACAACTTGTTGATCGCCTTTTTTGAAACGACAGAGATTGAGTGGGAAGTTTTGCTTGGATTAGTTTATCAAGGAGCGAATGTTCAATACCGGCACAAATTATTATGGGTTGTTGTAGGTTTTTCCGGGCTATATGGCCATGTTCTGGAGGCAATTTTTCTCCTGACGTTTCACCTGCATCTATGGCAAGCATCCTCAGAGGTAGTGAGGTTTGTTGGAAGCAGGAAAAATGGGTTTATATATCTGTGGAATGACCAGGGTGGGACAAAGGACTTTTGTCTGCTGGAGATAAAAAGGTAAAGGTAGTCCCCTGACATTAAGTCCAGTCATGTCTGACTCTGGGGTGTGGTGCTCATCTCCATTTCTAAGCCGAAGAGCCAGCGTTGTCCGTAGACACCTCCAAGGTCATGTGGCCATTGGCATGACTGCATGGAGCGCCGTTACCTTCCCGCCGGAGCGGTACCTATTGATCTACTCACATTTGCATGTTTTCGAACTGCTAGGTTGGCAGAAGCTAGGGCTGACAGTGGAAGCTCACGCCGCTCCCCGGAATCGAACCTGCGACCTTTCGATCAACAAGCTCAGCAGCTCAGTGCTTTAACCCACTGCTCCACCGGGGGCTGCTGGGGACAGGTGTGAATATTTCAGCTGATCACTTTGATTAGCATTCAATGGCTTGGAAGTGCCCGGGGGGAATCCCTTGTTGAGAGTGATTTTATGTGCCTGTTTGTTTCCCCTCTGTTGTTTTGCTGTTGTGATTTTTGAGTCCTTTAATACTGGTAGCCAGATTTTGTTCATTTTCATGGTCTCTTCCTTTCTGTTGAAATTGTCCACATGCTTGTGGATTTCAATGGCTTCTCTGTGTAGTCTGACATGGTGGTTGTGAGAGTGGGCCAGCATTTCTGTGTTCTCAAATAATATGCTGTGTCCAGGTTGGTTCATCAGGTGCTCTGCTATGGCTGATTTCTCTGGTTGGAGTAGTTTGCAGTGCCTTTCATGTTCCTTGATGCATGTCTGGGCGCTGCGTTTGGTGGTCCCTATGTAGATGTGTCTACAGCTGCATGGTATACGGTAGACTCCTGCAGAGGTGAGAGGATCCCTCTTGTCCTTTGCTGAACGTAGCATTTGTTGGATTTTCTTGGTGGGTCTGTAGATGGTTTGTATGTTGTGTTTCCCCATCAGCTTCCCTCTGCGGTCAGTGGTTCCCTTGATGTATGGCAGGAACACTTTTCCTCTGGGTGGATCTTCATCTTGACTTACAAAACTAAAGTTCTGGTGGTGAAAATTTCAGAACTGTAACGAAACTTTCAAAATTTAATTATTATTTCATTATTGGTGATTTGCTTGGTTCCCTTGCAGCTCTTCTGATGTCTGAGGTGGAGTCTCCATTGGCCTGGAGAGCCACTTTTTGCACAGTCTGCCAAGGCTTTAATTGTGCTTCTTTTTTGACTTGGGTGATGGTTGGCTTTTTTTTTGACTACACAGAGAAGCCATTGAAATCCACAAGCATGTGGACAATTTCAGCAGAAAGGAAGAAACCATGAAAATCAACAAAATCTGGCTACCAGTATTAAAGGACTCAAAAATCACAACAGCAAAACAACAGAGGGGAAACAAACAGGCACATGAAATCACTCTCAACAAGGGATTCTCCCCGGGCACTTCCAAGCCATTGAATGTTAATCAAGGTGATCAGCTGAAACATTCACATCTAGCCCCAGCAAACAAAAGTCCTTTGTCCCACCCTGGTTATTCCACAGATATATAAACCCATTTTTCCTACTTCCAACAGACCTCACTACCTCTGAGGATCCTTGCCATAGATACAGGCGAAACGTCAGGAGAAAAACTGCCTCCAGAACATGGCCATATAGCCCGGAAAAACCTACAACAACCCAGTGATTCTGGCCATGAAAGCCTTCGACAATACAAATTATTATATTTATTATTATTATTATTATTATTATTATTACTATTATTCAGACTGTAAAGCAGGCCTGGGTCAACTTTACAACTAACACTGAGGCCTACCTCACACTGAGGCCATTCTCTACTGTATTAAATATTACTATATAAATAATATAATATTATTATAATGTACTATACCATTATATAGTAATATTATGAGTAATATCACATGTAATATAATATATAATTACATTGTTATTAGTATAAATACAATATATTAGCATAGTACAAAATCAGTATTACTATTACTATATAAATAATATAATATTATATTGTACTACACCATTATATTATAATACTAGCGGTCCTCTGCCACGCGTTGCTGTGGCCTTGTCTGGTGATATCCAAATAAAGTAATGAGAAAGTGTTGGTTTCTAATATATGTAATGTCTTTATGCTTGTGGGATTTCTTGATGTTTCTTTGACAGTGTTGACCTAGAAATTGTCTGGTTTGCCTACTCTGGAACATGCATCATATAATTGTCCATCTTTAGGAGTCCCTTTCAAATCTATAATACTTTATCTGTGTGTGTGTGAATCATATATATCTATTGATACCTATGGCTGGATGGCTCTCTGTTAGGAGGGCTTTGATTACGTTTTCTTGCCCTGGTGAAGGGAGTTGGACTGGATGGCCTTAAGTATTTTCTGTTGGTCATGGGGTTCTGTGTGGGAAGTTTGCCCCAATTCTGTCATTTGTATTTTTGTTGCTATCATTCAGAATAGTCTTTGATTGTAGGTGAACTATAAATCCCAGTAACTACAAGTCCCAAATGCCAAGGTCTATTTCCTCCAAATTCCATCTGTGTTCGTATTTGGTCATATGGAATATTCATGCCAAGTTTGGTCCAGATCCATCATTGTTTGAGTCCACAGTGCTCTCTGGATGTAGGTGAACTACAACTCTCAAACTCAAGGCCAATGCCCACCAAACACTGCTAGTATTTTCTGTTGTTCAGGGGAATCCTGTGTGCCAAGTTTGGTTCAATTCCATCGTTGGTGGAGTTCAGAATGCTCTTTGATTGTAGGTGAACTATAAATCCCAGCAACTACAACTCCCAAATGACAAAATCATAATTTTTTGAGTGATGGTCACTCCTTGTGTAGTGAGATGTTTTGTTGCCAAATTTGGTGTGATTTCGTTCATTGGTTCTTTTGTTTTTAAGGTACTCATTATGAACAGAGCATTTATATATATATATAGATATATAGATTACATAACTATATATACATGTATATATACATACAATATATTATTAGCATAGGACAATATCAGTATTAAATATTACTATATACATCTAATTAAATATTACTATATTATTAATATAATATTATATTGTACTGTACCATTATATTGTTATATCATGAGTAATATTACATGTAATATAAATATATAATTATATTGTTATTAGTATAAATACAATATATTGTATTAGCATAGTACAACATCAGTATTAAATATTTAAAAAGGTAAAGGTAAAGGTAAAGGTAGTCCCCTGACATTAAGTCCAGTTATGTCTGACTCTGGGGTGTGGTGCTCATCTCCATTTCTAAGCCGAAGAGCCAGCGTTGTCCGTAGACACCTCCAAGGTCATGTGGCCGGCATGACTGCATGGAGCGCCGTATTAAATATTACTATATATATATTTAAATATTACTATATTAATAATGTAATATTATATTGTACTATACCATTATATTGTAATACTATGAGTAATATTACATGACATATAAATATATAATTATTAAGCTTGGGCAATCCATGCTTCTAAATGGTTCTAAAGTACTTACAAAACTAAAGTTCTGGTGATGAAATGACATCTCCTGGGAAGACAAGCGGACAAACGTCAGCGTGCTGGAAGAAGCAAAGACCACCAGCATTGAAGCGATGGTCCTCCGCCATCAACTCCGCTGGGCCGGCCATGTTGTCCGGATGCCCGACCACCGCCTCCCAAAGCAGTTGGTCTACTCCGAACTCAAGAATGGAAAATGGAATGTCGGCGGGCAGGAAAAGAGATTGAAAGACGGGCTCAAAGCCAACCTCAAAAACTCTGGCATAGACACTGAGAACTGGGAAGCCCTGGCCCTTGAGCGTTCCAGCTGGAGGACAGCTGTGACCAGCAGTGCTGCAGAATTCGAAAAGGCACGAGTGGAGGGTGAAAGAGAGAAACGTGCCAGGAGGAAGGCGCATCAAGCCAACCCCGACCAGGACCGCCTTCCACCTTGAAACCAACGCCCTCACTGTGGGAGATGTGGGTCAAGAAGAGGGCTCCACAGCCACCTACAAACCCACAAAAATAGTCATCAAGGAAGACCATCTTACTCGTCCAACGAGGGATCGCCTAAGTAAGTAAGTAAGGTGGTGAAAATTTCAGAACTCTAACAAAACTCTCAAAATTTCATAATAAATGGCAGTTCCTAATTGGTTCTGCCATTAAAATCACCAATAATGAAATAATAATTACATTTTGAGAGTTTTGTTAGAGTTCTGAAATTTTCACCACCAGAACTTTAGTTTTGTAAGTACTTTGGAACCATTTAGAACCATGGATTGCCCAAGCCTAAGAATTATATTGTTATTAGTATTATACTGCATTGCATTATAATATTAGGCTTCAGGAGAGCAGTCAGGGCGTGGGCTTATTTGGGTGCCTTGATCGCTTGCCTTCTCTGCAAGGAGCCGCCTACACTCTTGCGCCTGCGCACTGAAGGCTCAGTCCTCTGGCCACACCCCCTCTCCGCGGACGTGAGAAGCGTCAGGGAGGAAAAGCGGAAAAGGGGGGCGTGATCTCCCGGGCGCATGCGCGCTGGCTTAAAAAAGGCAGGCGCATGCGCAGCACACGCCCCGTGTTGTTTGGTGTTGTTGTCCCCCTCTCTCTCTCGCCAACCCAGACGGAAGGAGAGTCCCGCGCCGGCCGCCATGTCGTCCTCCCCTCCTCAGGAGTCGCCTCACAACAACAACAACCCCCCGCCGGGGGAAGGGGAAGCGACGCCAGCCGAGGCCGGGCTCAACAGTGAGTAGGAGCGGGTGGGCGAAGGGGAAAGTCAGGGCAAGCCCAGGGGAAGGCGAGGGGTCGCCTCCCCGCCTGAGGGAACCTTCCTCTCGGCCTGGATTGGCTGGGCCTGTCAAAGATAACCTGAATCGAACAGGAAGAATACCCCTTGGGTCTAGCAGCAGTCCTTTTGGGATGACTTACTTACTTAGGCGATCCCTCCTTGGACGAGTAAGATGGTCCTCCTTGATGACTATTTTTGTGGGTTTGTAGGTGGCTTTTTTTTTTTAATCGTGTCATCAGCAACCATTGTATTACAATTCTAACAGAGCAAAACAAACACAGAGATTAAAAAGAAAAAAAAAGAAAGAAAAAAAACCACACAGATTTTGCAAATTTGGTAGTTGACTAAATGTTCTTTGACCAGTATCTGGCCCCTTGGAGTGCCTCTGGTGTTGCCTCAAGAAGGTCCTCCATTGTGCATGTGGCAGGGCTCAGGTTGCATTGCAGCAGGTGGTCAGTGGTTTGCTCCTCTCCCCACTCGCATGTCGAGGATTCCGCTTTGTAGCCCCATTTCTGAAGGTTGGCTCTGCATCTTGTGGTGCCCGAGCGCAGTCTGTTCAGCGCCTTCCAAGTTGCCCAGTCTTCTGTGTGCCCAGGGGGGAGTCTCTCGTCTGGTATCACCCATGAATTGAAGTGCTGGGTTTGGGCCTGCCACTTTTGGACTCTCGCTTGCTGGGGTGTTCCAGCGAGTATCTCTATAGATCTAAGAAAACTGTGTCTTGATTTAAGTCGTTGACGTGCTGGCTGATACCCAAACAGGGGATGAGCTGGAGATGTCTCTGCCTTGGTCCTTTCACTATTGGCTGCTACTTCCCGGCGGATGTCAGGTGGTGCAGTACCAGCTAGGCAGTGTAATTTCTCCAGTGGTGTGGGTCGCAGACACCCTGTGATAATCGGCATGTCTCATTAAGAGCCACATCTACTGTTTTAGTGTGGTGAGATGTGTTCCACACTGGGCATGCATACTCAGCAGCAGAGTAGCATAGCGCAAGGGCAGATGTCTTCACTGTGTCTGGTTGTGATCCCCAGGTTGTGGCAGTCAGCTTTCGTATGATGTTGTTTCTAGCGCCCACTTTTTGTTTGATGTTCAGGCAGTGCTTCTTGTAGGTCAGAGCACGGTCCAAAGTGACTCTCAGGTATTTGGGTGCGCTGCAATGCTCCAGTGGGATTCCTTCCCAGGTGATCCTCAGAGCTTGACTGTTCTTAAGGTGAAAGGCGCATGTCTGTGTTTTAGATGGATTAGGGATCAGTTGGTTTTCCCTGTAATAGGCAGTAAGAGCTGTGGAGCCCTATTCTTGACCCGCATCTTCTCCCACAGTGAAGGCATTGGTTTCCAGGTGGTCGGGGTTGGCTTGACGCGCCTTCCTCCTGGCACGTTTCTCTCTTTCACCCTCCATCCGTGCCTCTTCAAATTCTGCAGCACTGCTGGTCACAGCTGACCTCCAGTTGGAGTGCTCAAGGGCCAGGGCTTCCCAGTTCTCAGTGCCTATGCCAGAGTTTTTAAGGTTGGCTTTGAGCCCATCTTTCAATCTCTTTTCCTGCCCTCCAACATTCCGTTTTCCGTTCTTGAGTTCGGAGTGGAGCAACTGCTTTGAGAGACGGTGGTCGGGCATCCAGACAACGTGGCCGGTCCAGCGGAGTTTATAGCAGAGGACCATCGCTTCAGTGCTGGTGGTCTTTCCTTCTTCCAGCACACTGATGTTTGTCCGCTTGTCTTCCCAAGAGATTTGCAGGATTTTCCAGAGGCAGCGCTGATGGAATCGTTCCAGGAGTTGCATGTGACGCCTGTAGACAGTCCACGTTTCGCAGGAATAGAGCGGGGTTGGGAGGACAATACAGTGAGGGCATTCGTTTCCAGGTGGAAGGCGGTCGGGGTTGGCTTGATGCGCCTTCCTCTTGGCACGTTTCTTTCTTTCTCCCTCCATTCGTGCCTCTTCAAATTCTGCAGCACTGCTGGTCACAGCTGACCTCCAGCTGGAGCGCTCAAGGGCCAGTGCTTCCCAGTTCTCAGTGTCTATGCCAGAGATTTTAAGGTTGGCTTTGAGCCCATCTTTCAATCTCTTTTCCTGTCCTCCAACATTCCGTTTTCCATTCTTGAGTTCGGAGTAGAGCAACTGCTTTGGGAGACGGTGGTCGGGCATCCGGACAACGTGGCCGGTCCAGCAGAGTTGATGGCGGAGGACCATCGCTTCAATGCTGGTGGTCTTTGCTTCTTCCAGCATGCTGATGTTTGTCCACCTGTCTTCCCAAGAGATTTGCAGGACCAGATCTTCGGGGCAGTGCAGTGAGGCAAAATGGTGTCCTGAGATGGTTTTTAAGCAACTTTTAATGTGAACATAAGTGATTTTAATGCTTGCATATATTTATGGTTTTATACAATCATAGAATCAAAGAGTTGGAAGAGACCTCATGGGCCATCCAGTCCAACCCCATTCTGCCAAGAAGCAGGAATATTGCATTCAAATCACCCCTGATAGATGGCCATCCAGCCTCTCTTTAAAAGCTTCCAAAGAAGGAGCCTCCACCACGCTCCGGGGCAGAGAGTTCCACTGCTGAACGGCTCTCAGGAAGTTCTTCCTCATGTTCAGGTGGAATCTTCTTTCTTGTAGTTTGAAGCCATTGTTCCGCATCCTAATCTCCCGGGAAGCAGAAAACAAGCTTGCTCCTTCCTCCCTGTGACTTCCTCTCACATATTTATACATGGCTATCATATCTCCTCTCAGCCTTCTTTTCTTCGGGCTAAACATGCCCAGCTCCTTAAGCCACTCCTCATAGGGCTTGTTCTCCAGACCCTTGATCATTTTAGTCGCCCTCCTCTGGACACATTCCAGGTTAGAGTCAATATCTCTCTTGAATTGTGGTGCCCAGAATTGGACACAATATTCCAGGTGTGGTCTAACCAAAGCGGAATAGAGCATGGGGAGCATGACTTCCTTAGATCTAGACACTATGCTCCTATTGATGCAGGCCAAAATCCCATTGGCTTTTTTTGCTGCCACATCACATTGTTGGCTCATGTTTAACTTGCTGTCCACAAGGACTCCAAGATATTTTTCACACGTTCTGCTCTTGAGCCAGGCATCGTCTCCCATTCTGTATCTTTGCATTTCATTTTTCCTGCCTAAGTGGAGTATCTTGCATTTGTCCCTGTTGAACTCCATTTTATTAGTTTTGGCCCATCATCTCTCTAATCTGTCAAGATCGTTTTGAATCCTGCTCCTGTCCTCTGGAGTATTGGCTATCCCTCCGAATTTGGTGTAGTCTGCAAACTTGATGATCATGCCTTCTAGCCCTTCATCTAAGAATACCACTTGGGTCTAGCAGCAGTCCTTTGGGATATGGGACCCTTTTAAGGCAGGCCTGGTCCAGCTGTTGGGAATGGTGGGCACTGAAGTCCAAAACACCTGGAGGGAGGGTGGGCCCAAGTTGGCTCAGGTCTTTAGTGAATGCAGTTACTTTTAATATTGGGTTGCTGTAATAATAAATATATACACACAAAAAACACATATACACAGACTGGGCCACAGCAATGCATGGCAGGGGACATCTAGTATAGTAATATATAATATTAATATTGTGCTATAGTTATAATTTTTTTGTCATGTCAGAAGTGACTTGGGAAACTGCAAGTTGCTTCTGGTGTGAGAGAATTGACCGTCTGCCAGGACATAGCCTAGGGGACGCCCGGATGTTTTGGTGCTTTTACCATCCTTGTGGGAGGCTTCTCTCATGTCCCACATGAGGAGCTGGAGCTGATAGAGGGAGCTCATCCGCACTCTCCCCTGATTTGAACCTGCAACCTGTCAGTCCTCAGTCCTGCCGGCACAGGGGTTTAACCTGTATGTATTGTGTTTACATATTACTTGTAAACCGCTCTGAGTCTCCTTCAAGGTGAGAAGGGCAGCATATAAATGTCGTAAATAAACAATAGTGGTCATTGGCACACTGGGTGCCATGCCAAAAAATCTCAGCCAGCATTTGGAAACAATAAACACCAACAAAATCACAATCTGTCAACTGCAAAAGGCCACCTTATTTGGATCTGCGCGCATCATTCGAAAATGCATCACACAGTCCTAGATGCTTGGGAAGTGTTCGACTTGTGATTTTGTGATACTAAAACCAGCATATAGATCTCTTTTGCTGTGACATACTGTGCTTTTGTGTCAGTAAAATAATAATAATAATAATAATAATAATAATAGTAATAATAAATCACACAGTCCTAGATGCTTGGGAAGTGTTCGACTTGTGATTTTGTGATATGAAATCTAGCATATAGATCTCGTTTGCTGTGACATACTGTGCTTTTGTGTCAGTAAAAAAAATAAAATTAATAATAATAATAATAATACACCACACAGTCCTAGACGCTTGGGAAGTGTTCAACTTGTGATTTTGTGATACTAAAACCAGCATATAGATCTCGTTTGCTGTGACATACTGTGTTTTTGTGTCAGTAAAATAATAATAAACTTTATTTATACCTCTCAAAAGGGACTCGGAACAGCTTTCATGAGGCCAAGCCCAGAGTTACAGTACAACAAACTAAAATACAAACATCAAATAATAACATCAAAATAAAATACATAAAATAACAGAAAATGAAATAAACAGATGCAAAATAATGTGATGAAGAGATAAAATGCACAAAATAAGATTGATAAAACCCTGGGGTGAGATAAGTAAGTGGAGAAGTATGTGTTTGTGGGGAAGCTCAGAAGGGGTGACCAATGGGATTGAGCCTTCATTAAAGACGAGGAAAAGTGATTAAAACAGAAGTAGGTTTTTATCTCTTTTGTAAAGAAGAGAAGAGAGGGAGTTCCAAAGGTGGGGGGCAATCACAGAGAAGGCTCTTTCTCTCATTCTCACCAGTCATACTCGAGAAGGGGTTGGGACCAAGAGTAAGGCCTCCTCTGCTGCCCACAGTGTCCGAGGAGATGCGATTTGGGATGCTAGTGTTTTTATGTTAGCCACTTTTCGTCCCCTTTGGGGGAGATATAAATAAATAGGAGGCCCCAGCGGTGCAACGGGTTAAACCACTCAGCTGCTGAACTTGCTGACCAAAAGGTTGGCGATTCAGATCTGGAGAGCAGGGTGAGCTCCCGCTATTAACCCCAGCTTCTGCCAACCTAGCAATTTGAACACATGCAAATGTGAGTAGATCAGTAGGTGCCAGCAGGAAGATAATGGCTCTCCATGCAGTCATGCCGGCCACATGACCTTAGAGGCATCTACAGACAACACTGGCTCTTCAGCTTAGAAATGGAGATGAGCACCACCACCCTCAGAGTCGGGACAATACTAGACTTAATGTCAATGGGAAAACCTTTACCTTTACTATAAATAAATATAATAATGATGATAATAACTTTTATATATGATATTATCTTGGAGATGGGACCCAAATCCAAACATTCATTGATAATAATGCGTTTTATTTATATCCTATCCCTTGTCCCGGAAGTGGCTCGGAGCGGCTTACAGCAAGTAACAGTTAGAACAATACCAAACACAATAGTACATAAGTCAAATTAACATAATTTAAACTAGAACCATTGCAATTACTGTAAACATATAAGAACATAGCATTCATTGATATTTCATAGTATGCACACAGAAGGAAAAATGAAGAGATGGGGATGAAAACTGGCTAAAGTGAGGAGGGAGGCTAGGTCTACACCGCCATATAATCTAGTATATGAATCCAGCTTATCTTTTTTGAATATGAGTCTACACTGCCTTAAAAACAACTTCAAAGCAGATAATCTGGATTCAGTAACTGGATTATATGGCAGTGTAAATGGGGTCTGAGAGGCCAGGGAAGTCATATGGTCCTCCAAATACAATACAGGTTGAACATTTGTTGGGACCAGAATTAGTTTGTAATTTTTTTCCTGGAGTTTTGAAGATTTCTAACAAGAAATCTTGGAGATGGGAGTTTAATTGTTAATTTCATTGATGTTTTGTATACACCTCATACACATAGATTGAAAGATGGTGGGTGTAAAATGGAAAGGGTGAGAGGCCATGGCGAACCTGTGGCCTTTCAAATTTTATCAACATTACAGGTTGAGTATCCCTTGGGACCAAAAGTGTTTTGGATTCGGAATTTTTTTCCCTGGATTTGTGAATGCAAGTGTTTTCATATCTGAACATAATGAGATATCCTGGAGATGGGACCCAAACCTAAACACTCATCGATGCTCCGAATACATTTTATACACATGGATAGAAAGATTGGTTGAGATGGGAACAAGGTGTAAACAAACAAGAAGGTGCATTTTGGATAAGAGATACTTGACCTGTCATACCCATCAGCCTCGATCAGTACAGCCTAATAGCCTATTATCATTAATTTATTCGTCTTGTGCTTTCTTGAGAACACATTCATTTTTGTAATAGGAAAACAGTTTCTTCTGATAGAAACTGCTATTAAAAGAAGCTAGAGTACACTTTCGTCCCACTGCTTCCATTAGGAGCCCCCAGTGACACAATGGGTTAAACCAGTGGTTCTCTACCTTCCTAATGCCGCGACCCCTTAATACAGTTCCTCATGTTGTGGTGACCCCCAACCATAAAATTATTTTTGTTGCTACTTCGTAACTGTAATGTTGTTACTGTTATGAATCATAATGTAAATATCTGATATGCAGCATGTATTTTCATTCTCTGGACCAAATTTGGCACAAATACCTGATACGCCCACATTAAAATACTGATGGGTTTAGGGGGGATTGATTGATTTTGTCACTTGAGAGTTGTAGTCGCTGGGATTTATAGTTCACCTACAATCAAAGAGCATTCTGTACTCCACCAATGATTGAATTGAACTTGGCACACAGAACTCCCATGACCAACAGAAAATACTGGAAAGATTTGGTGGGCATAGACCTTGAGTTTGGGAGTTGTAGTTCACCTACATCCAGAGAACACAAACAATGATGGATCTGGACCAAATTTGGCACAGATGCTCAATATGCCCATATGTGAACACTGGGGGATTTTGGGAAAAGTAGACCTTGACATTTGGGAGTTGTAGTTGCAGGGATTTATAATTCACTTGAACCAAAGAGCATTCTGAACATCACCAACGATAGAATTGGAACAAACCTTCCACACAGAACCCCCATGACTAAAAGAAATTACTATGTTTTCTCATGGTCTTTGGTGACCCCTCTGATACCCCCTCATGACCCCTCTGGGGGTCCCGACCCCCAGATTGAGAACCACTGGGTTAAACCTTGTGCCGGCAGGACTGAAGACCGACAGGTCGCAGGTTCAAATCCGGGGCGGATGAGCTCCCTCTATCAGCTCCAGCTCCTCATGTGGGGACATGAGAGAAGCCTCCCACAAGGATGATAAAACATCAAATCATCCAGGCGTCCCCTGGGCAACGTCCTTGCAGATGGCCAATTCTCTCACACCAGAAGAGACTTGCAGTTTCCCAGGTCGCTCCTGACATGACCAAAAAAAACCTGCTTCCATTAAGAGTTCTTTCCTGAGCAGCTGGCCAGTTTCTTGAAGCTTGTAGTATGTATGTGTCTGCAAGTCACTTGTCAGTGTGACAACTCCATAAATTTCCTACACAAATGAAAATATGGTTTGCTTGTAAAAACAAATTGGGGAGGTAGCGTTAACCTAGCTTCCATGGAAATGGAGTTCTATAGTGTGGGAAAAGACATCAAAATGCCTTGGAGTTTATATAGCCCAACAATATTTGGGAGCCTACGGATATTTCAATGTCCTTTAAGATGAAAGAATATAATCCACATGATTGTTCTAAGGGTTGATTTTCCTGCCTTTCTTCCTTAAGGCCGCCTCGGATGGCTAACATCTTAAAAGTTAGCTGAGATTAGAAACATGAGTATGTGACTATTTTCCATCTTAAACAACCCAACTGTTTTTGTCTTTGGAGGTTTAAGCATCCGTGTCTGTATTAGAAGCTGTGTTTTCTGCCTTGATGACAATAAAATATATTTTAAGTATGCATCATTTAAAAGTAATGAAGCTTTTAAAACAATTGTCTAAAAGCACATCTTGTTTGTAAATATTTTGTGCTCTTCTATTGGCTTCTGTTACATTTCTTTTTGTTTTTCCTCCATCAGTTGTGGATCAGATCTTCTCATTTCAGTTTGGCTTTCAAAACATATCCTGGAGAGGATTACTTTTTCCTGCCTTTATTTTAAAATTGATTTGATTCATCAGTGTTAAAACCAACTATCTTCTATTCAGACTTAACAAAAAGACTAAATAATCACATCTCAGAATATCTGATATCTGTTGTTCGTTGGTTTCATTTTGGTTTTGGTGCTATTGGGAATTTTGTTTACTTTACACCATATTACACCATATTACAGCTTTACACCATATTACAGCTTCTATTACACCATAAATTATATGATTCATTTTGACAAAAGTGTGTGGTCATTGGAGAGGAAGTGGCTGTATAATTAGTAGCTTGTGTGAAATAGAGGATGAGTATCCCTTCTCTAGAAAATCAGAATACTCCATAAGCCAGTGTTTCTCAACATGGCGGTCAGGAGGGGGGGGGGGGTCATGAGAGGGTGTCAGAGAGGTCGCTAAAGACCACCAGAAAACAGTATTTTCTGTTTGTCATGGGGGTTCTATGTACCAAGATCTGGTGGAGTTCATAATGCTCTTTCAATGTATGTTAACTATAAATCCCAGCAACTACAACTCTCTGAAAACAAAAACAATCCCCCCCAACCCCCCAGTATTCAAATTTGGGCATATCAGGTATTTGGTTCAGTAAATGAAAATACATCCTGCATATCAGATATTTACATTACGATTCATAACAGTATCAAAATTATAGTTATGAAATTGCAACAAAAATAATGTAATGGTTGGGGATCCCCACAACATGAGTGTTAAGGGGTTGCAGCATTAGGAAGGTTGAGAACCACTGATTTAAGCGGTTGAGATAGCAGTATCTTAGATTTCTGATGGTGCAGTATGCATAAACTTTGTTTCATGCATAAAAGTATTAGAAGTATTATATAAATCTCCAGACTATGTGTATAAGATGTATATTTATAATATTGTAATGGAATATAATATATTAATAATAATACAATATTATAATTATATATTTTATATTACATGTAATATTACTAATAATAGTACAATAAAATAGTGTAGTGCAATATAGTAATATATAATATTGATATTGTATAATACTAATAATTTAATATACTAGCCGTCCCCTGCCACGCGTTGCTGTGGCCCAGTCTGTGTATATGTGTTTTGTGTGTATATATTTGTATATATGTGGTTTTGCGCATGCGTTGTAATATATATTTTTTGTCTTTCTAAGTCCCTTCCGCTGTGTTTTTCATTGTTTTTATGAGTGATGGCCACTTGTTGGTCTGATAGGTGTATTGTGTCAAAATTTGGTATCAATTCACCCAGTTGTTTTTGAGTTATGTTAATCCCACAAACAAACATCACATTTTTATTTATATAGATTGAGTGTATATGTATTTTGTAAGCCGCTCTGAGTCCCCCTGAGTGAGAAGGGCAGCATATAAATGTCGTAAATAAATACATTAAACATAAATGAATTTCATATTTAGACTGGGGTCTCATCTCCAAGACAGCATGTTATGTACATATATACAGAATCCAATTTTTTTTAAAAAATCCAAATTCCAAAACACCAGGTATTTTAAATAGGGGATGCTCAACCTGTATTTGGATTTGTAACTTTCTTGGAATGAAATGAGTCGTATCGTTTAAGCCATGAGAAAGGAAGGAAGCAGATACCACATAGCTATAAGTGATAGAAGACAATTGAATTGAGGAAAGGCGAAGAATATGGCTTCCAAGTTGATGGCTCTTACCTAAGGTTTCATAAATGAAAAGCAAAGTAGGAGAGAGAGAGGATAATTGGCTCTAAAGCAGGCATGGGCCAATTTTGGCCCTCCAGGGGTTTGGACTTCAACTCCCACAATTCCTAACAGCCTATCGGCTGTTAGGAATTGTGGGAGTTGAAGTCCAAAACCCCTGGAGGGCCAAAGTTGGTCCATGCCTGCTCTAAAGAGAATGGCACTTTGGAAGAGAACAGAAAAAATGCATTTTCTGTGTGTCTCATAATATAGAAGAGTAATAATTGCAAATATGAACTAGAAGCTTGATTCTACATTCCTCAGCATACTCAGTGTACTCTTTTTAAATAAATATAATTTAACATGGAATTTAATAACTGTAGTAAAAGCAACTTACAATGAACAGTACATTATGAAGAGCAAATCGGTATAGCAGCAAAGTCAAATAATATAGAAAGAAACAACTGTGCATTGATATGTCTTGCTAGAAGGATACATTTTATGTAGTTGGCTACTTTAAATTTTGTGGCACGGCTACAGCTGGGATGTTGGGGAGGAGCTGGAGTGTGAGAATGAGCTTATTCAGTGGCTGAGTCAATATTACTGATGCATACTTGTTCTCTTCTATAACCGGGTCTGTCAGCTGGTCCATTCTTTGTTTATAGATCAGACAGAGGGACATTGAGATAGTTTAAGTCTAGATTCTTGATCACGTCACACACAGAAGTGTGAAATCATGCTTTAGAATAGGGGTCCTCAAACTAAGGCCCGGGGGCCAGATACGGCCCTCCAAGGTCTTTTACCCAGCCCTCGCTCAGGGTCAACCTAAGTCTGAAACGACTTGAAAGCACACAACAACAACAACAACAACAACAATCCTATCTCATCAGAAAAAAACAGGTCCACACTTCCCATTGAAATTCTAATAAGTTTATATTTGTTGAAATTGTTCTTAATTTTAATTATTGTATTGTTTTAAAGTGTTTTTTGTACTACAAATAAGATGTGTCCAGTGTGCATAGGAATTCATATTTTTTTTCAAATTCTAATCCGGCCCTCCAACAGTTTGAGGGACTGTGACCTGGTCCTCTGTTTAAAAAGGTTGAGAACCCCTGCTTTAGAAGATACTTTGCCTACATGTCCATTTTTTTCCCTTCTCCCTCATCGTGCCTGCCAAATGATATAAGAAACTATTAAGCTGCTTTCAAAACCTTGGGAAGTCTGACTTGGCCACGGTAGTCCACGCTCTGGTTACATCCCGTCTTGACTACTGCAACGCTCTCTACGTGGGGTTGCCGCTGAAGACGGCTCGGAAGCTCCAACTAGTCCAACGGGCGGCAGCCATGATACTAACCGGAGCGGGGCGCAGGGAGCATACAACTCCTCTGCTGTACCAGCTCCACTGGCTGCCGATTTGCTACCGGGCCCAATTCAAAGTGCTGGCGTTGGCCTTTAAAGCCCTAAACGGTTCTGGCCCAACTTATCTATCCAAACGTATCTCGGCCTATCAGCCCACCAGGACCCTAAGATCTTCTGGGGAGGCCCTGCTCTCTATCCCGCCTGCTTCACAGGTGCGGCTGGCGGGAACGAGAGACAGGGCCTTTTCTGTGGTGGCCCCTCGGCTTTGGAATGCCCTCCCCATAGAGGTGAGATCAGCCCCTTCGCTGATGGTTTTTCGAAAAAGGTTGAAGACATGGATGTTTAAACAAGCATTCGATTAATCTGGTGCAACGAAACTGATGAACAAGGATTGGTTAATCACAGACGACGAAATTGGATTGCGATTACAATTAAGAGATGCATTGGATTGTTATTGGTGGCCCAATAATATTGTGTATGTGTTTTTATGCTTTTTTAATGGAATATTGCTACTTGTTGTTGTGTTGTAAACCGCGTTGAGTCGCCGATTTAGGCTGAGAAACGGCGGTATATAAGCACAGTAATAAATAAATAAATAATAAATAAATAATAAAACACTTGCTCATTAGATCTATATAACTACTCAATAGTAAGGCTTTTGATCATTGCAGCTGACAACATTTGTGAATGCAAATTATCAAAGTGCAATCTAACTTAGAAAATTATATTCTGTATTTTGAATCTGGTTTAAATAAATAGTGTCTTGCACAGTTAACTTCCTTGCAACTCCTAAAGATTTATTTAATTTGGGGAAAATACTGTAGTTTTAACTGTTTCTTCCTTGTTTTGTTCAAGCCAAAGTTTGATGCTTAGTAGAATCATTTCTTAGATATTTTTAGTCGTGCTGTTGGGGTGTAGGCATCTGTCCTTTTTCCTTTTATCATGGTGATAAAATCAGGTAAAATAGTCATTTATGAACAGAATATTCCACATCAGAATGTTTCTTTCCCCCACTCATCAGTTCACAATTCTATACAGACATCCTCTCCAAAAATGTAATAAGTACATGTCCGAGAACCACATTGGCAGATAGTCATGAAAACTCTTTTCACAGCTGGCATACAAATAAACAATACAGGAGAGAATGGGTAGAAGTGGTTAGGGTTGAATAATATCCTTCAAATTAGAGCTGAGGAAAAGAGGAAAGAAAAAGTATCACTGGTGTATTCTTGTTATAGACTCTTGTTTCTTTAAAAGGTTGCTTGCAAACAGGAAAAAGTATGATGTACCATATATACTCAAGTATAAACTGAGTTTTTCAGCCCTTTTTTAGGCTGAAAAAGTCCCCCTCGGCTTATACTTGAGAGTCATAGTAATATTTATTTATTTGGTCAGTCATATGACCATTTCAAAATAAAACACGAGTAAAAAACAAGGCAACAAGAGCAGTCAGACTCTTATTTTCCTGGTTCTTCTTTCATGAAATCTGCTCTTTTCTTAATAGCTATACTTGAGAGTCAAATTTATTCATTATTTTACTGTGTTATTATTATTGTTACATTTATTATTACATTTATTATTTTACTCTATTTATTATTATTACATTTACATTGTTTTACTTTATTATTATTTTATTACATTTATTTTACTCTATTATTACATTTATTATTTTACTCTATTATTATTGGGAGGATACATAAGCACATTTACTACATAATTTGACTGCTCTAGCATTTCTTACATTTTTGTTCAATTTTTAGAATCATAGAATCATAGAATCAAAGAGTTGGAAGAGACCTCATGGGCCATCCAGTCCAACCCCCTGCCAAGAAGCAGGAATATTGCATTCAAATCACCCCTGACAAATGGCCATCCAGCCTCTGTTTAAAAGCTTCCAAAGAAGGAGCCTCCACCACATTCCGGGGCAGAGAGTTCCACTGCTGAACGGCTCTCACAGTCAGGAAGTTCTTCCTCATGTTCAGATGGAATCTCCTCTCTTGTAGTTTGAAGCCATTGTTCCGCGTCCTAGTCTCCAAGGAAGCAGAAAACAAGCTTGCTCCCTCCTCCCTGTGGCTTCCTCTCACATATTTATACATGGCTATCATATCTCCTCTCAGCCTTCTCTTCTTCAGGCTAAACGTGCCCAGTTCCCTAAGCCGCTCCTCATAGGGCTTGTTCTCCAGACCCTTGATCATTTTAGTCGCCCTTCTCTGGACACATTCCAGCTTGTCAATATCTCTCTTGAATTGTGGCGCCCAGAATTGGACACAATATTCCAGGTGTGGTCTAACCAGAGCAGAATAGAGGGGTAGCATTACTTCCTTAGATCTAGACACTATGCCCCTCTTGATGCAGGCCAAAATCCCATTGGCTTTTTTTGCCGCCACGTCACATTGTTGGCTCATGTTTAACTTGTTGTCCACGAGGACTCCAAGATCTTTTTCACACGTACTGCTCTCGAGCCAGGCGTCACCCATTCTGTATCTTTGCATTTTGTTTTTTCTGCCAAAGTGGAGTATCTTGCATTTGTCACTGTTGAACTTCATTTTGTTAGTTTTGGCCCATCTCTCTAATCTGTCAAGATCGTTTTGAATTCTGCTCCTGTCCTCTGGACGATTGGCTATCCCTCCCAATTTGGTGTCGTCTGCAAACTTGATGATCATGCCTTCTAGCCCTTCATCTAAGTCATTAATAAAGATGTTGAACAGGACCGGGCCCAGGACGGAACCCTGCGGCACTCCACTTGTCACTTCTTTCCAAGATGAAGAGGAAGCATTAGTGAGCACTCTCTGTGTTCGTCCACTTAACCAATTCCAGATCCACCTCACCGTAGTTTTGCCTAGCCCACATTGGACTAGTTTCCTTGCCAGAAGGTCATGGGGGACCTTGTCGAAGGCCTTACTGAAATCCAGGTACGCTACATCCACGGCATTCCCTGCATCTACCCAGCTTGTAGCTCTATCGAAGAAAGAGATCAGATTAGTCTGACATGACTTGTTTTTGATAAATCCATGTTGACTATTAGCGATGACTGCTTTTGTTTCTAAGTGTTTGCAGACCACTTCCTTAACAATCTTTTCCAGAATCTTGCCCGGTATCGACGTGAGGCTGACCGGACAGTAGTTGTTTGGGTCATCCTTTTTTCCCTTCTTGAAGATTGGGACCACATTGGCCCTCCTCCAATCTGCTGGAATTTCTCCCGTTCTCCAAGAACTCTCGAAGATGGTTGCCAATGGTTCCGAAATGACTTCCGCTAGTTCCTTCAATACTCTGGGGTGTAGTTGATCTGGCCCTGGGGACTTGAACTCATTAAGAGCGGCCAGGTATTCCTGAACGACTTCTTTCCCAATTTGGGGTTGGATGTCCTCCAAACCCTCATCCACTCCATCTTGCTGAGGTTGAAAACTCTCTTTTTGTGAGAAGACCGAGGCAAAGAAGGCATTAAGTAGTTCTGCCTTTTCCCTATCCCCTGTCATCATTGCCCCATCTTCTCCTCGAAGAGGTCCTATCGCCTCCTTGTTTTTCCTTTTTCTACTGACATAAGAATAGAAGCCCTTTTTATTGTTTTTAATGTCCCTGGCAAGTCTGAGCTCGTTTTTTGCTTTAGCCTTGCGGACCTTTTCCCTACAGGTGTTGGCTATTTGTTTGAATTCTTCTTTGGTGATTTCTCCCTTTTTCCACTTCTTGTGCATGTCTCTTTTGTGTCTTAGCACAGTTAGAAGTTCTTTGGACATCCATTCTGGCTTCTTTGCACTTGTCCTATTTTTTCTCTTTGTTGGCACAGTTTGCAATTGCGCCTTGAGTATTTCACTCTTGAGAAATTCCCATCCATCCGTAACTCCCTTGTCTTTTAGTATCTGTGTCCACGGAATGCTGCTCAGCGTTTCCTTCATTTTTTGGAAATCAGCTCTCCTAAAGTCCAAAATGCGGGTTTGACTTGTCTTAGTTTCAGCCTTCCTTTGTACCTCAAATTGCAGGAGCACATGGTCACTTGCCCCTAAGGATCCTACCACTTCGACCGCATCGATCAGGTCCTCCGCATTTGTTAAGATGAGATCAAGAGTAGTCAATCCCCTTGTTGCTTCTTCTACCTTCTGGACCATGAAATTGTCTGCAAGGCAAGCGAGAAATTTGTTGGACCTTGTACTTTTGGCCGAGTTTGTTTTCCAGCAAATATCGGGATAGTTGAAATCGCCCATGGCGATTGACTCACAAGGATACTGCTCACCTACTGTTAAAGGAGCAGTGCTGTCTGATCTGTGAAACTGGCAAGCCCCCCGCCCCAATATACCAGAGACTTGTATTGCATATATGACCACAGCTGTTTCTTTCCTTGAAACCCATTTTTGAATGAGTTGTACATGGTTCACAGACTGGTAGTCTAGAGATAGCCATTTTGAGCAATAAGGAGCTGATGTGCTTTTGTTTTTGTAATATTAATGTGGGTTGATTTCTGGTAAAATTGCCAACCCTGAAAACATGTCGGGGAAACAGCTAGAAAGCTTTGAGACTAGATGCAAAGCATTCCTCATTTTTCTCACAGCTCATGTTTTTAATAGATCTACATCCGCACTAATTTCCTGTCCACATTCCTTGGAAATGCAAGAAGGGGAGAGTAAATAATAAAGAATGTTGATCTCTGTGTCCAAGATTCAAGTCTCTCCGTATCAGTTGCAATTCGGTATTTGTTTTGGAATAAATCCTAATAACACTGTAATAGATACTCTATGTAATATGCACTAGTATTAGACAGATAGAACTGTATACATTGAACCACCAGAAAGCAAACCTTAGCCAGCTATGTGGACAATTTTGGAGTATTTCAGAGTTCTGATTTCCTGAAAGGGATACTCAACATATGTTGATGTATTAGATGCTAAAGGATTTACCACCTGCAGCTACATTAATGCTAGGGCAGAAGCAAAAACTACTTGTTTAGAATCAGAGTTTGAACGTTTTACCTTTCCTCCAGAATATGTGGCGTAATGTAAAATAAGCCGCGTGTAATTCATGTTTGATCAGCCCATACACTGCCTTTCCAGAGGAAGAAAATATGCCACACAAATGTTTATTTTACTTAAGTGATATTTGTCTTTACTGTTCTTTGTTGTTGTTCATTCGTTCAGTCGTCTCCGACTCTTCGTGACCTCATGGACCAGCCCACGCCAGAGCTCCCTGTCGGCCGTCACCACCCACAGCTCCTTCAAGGTCAGTCCAGTCACTTCAAGGATGCCATCCATCCATCTTGTCCTTGGTCGGCCCCTCTTCATTTTGCCTTCCACTTTCCCCAGCATAATTGTCTTCTCTAGGCTTTGCTGTCTCCTCATGATGTGGCCAAAGTACTTCAACTTTGACTCTAGTATCCTTCCTTCCAGTGAGCAGCCGGGCTTTATTTCCTGGAGGATGGACTGGTTGGATCTTCTTTCAGTCCAAGGCACACTGTCTACTGTTCTAATGTATCACAAATTCTATGTAAAATCATACTACGTATTTTTGACATTAATATTGAAATCTGAAATATATACAGAAAGTCTTTACTTTCTGTATATATTTCAGATTTCAATATTAATGTCAAAAATGAAGAACAAGTGGTTTACTCTTCGTAAATCAGAACAACATATTTACAGTCGTGTGATCAGTTGCATCAACTCACATAATATCCTTTTATGAGAGATTTAAAATGGTCTTTTTTTGTCCATGTGCAGAAACTCCTCCAGCAACTCATGAAGCAAGAGTACACTCTAAACCGTCTCTCTCTGCTTATTTGCAAGCATCTGCATAGCTCGAACCTGAAAAATGTAACAGTACCAAAAGTCCCAGGCTCAGCCAGCTCCCTGGGCATAGCCCAACCAATCAGCTTCATGCATCTTATTTTACAGTTGACACACACAAACTAACTGATTTCTTAAATGCTCCAAGAGAATATGCCTGACAAGAATTTGAGAGTATATTGTCTTTCTAAATTGTATAGACAACATTAGTTGTCTATATAAACTGTTTCCAGTTCAACAGGACTTGTGTATTTGGGGAAATTGTCTGATAATAGGAAAGACATGTCAGAGAATAGGAAATTAGGTCATTTTCATTGTTGAGAAGTTCCTTGCAATTGAACACAGCATACTTCTGTTCCTATTGCTCCAAGTCTACTTGTGGAAGACATACCAATTTTTATGGGCAGAATTTCCTGCATTTCTAGTTTTCCTCACCATAAGAGCTATTGCTGTGGCATCCATGGGTGTCCATTTCCAAAATTACTGCTCATATAGATGTTACTGAATCCCTTGAACAGTTACTTGCAGGTAGCTAGTTCATATTATGCAGATCGGTGTTTCAGAAACAGTTTACGTGCTGCTTTGTAGATGAATGGGAGAAGAGGGATTGCTCTCTGTGGGTGTTTTCCTTGTGTTTTATCTCAATTTGCCTGCATGTTTCTGCAAGTACAAGATAAACCGTTGCTGGGTTTTGGTTTCACAGTTCTTGATAAAACATCTGCCTATTCAACAGGCTCCTGGGTAGAGTTGCAAATGAATGGAAATGGCAATGGCAATGACAATGGCAATGCAAAAAATGGGGGCCTGGAGCATGTTCCCTCTTCATCTTCTATCCACAATGGAGACATGGAGAAGATACTTCTAGATGCTCAACATGAGTCAGGGCAGAGCAGTTCGAGGGGTAGCTCCCACTGTGATAGGTAAGTATTCAAACTCTGACAAATTATTATATTTGTTTCCTATCGAAACTGCAGGTCCTTAATTTCAGATGAACCAGTGCCTTATTTCTTGCCTTTTTGTTGTTAACATTCAGAATGTGATCCTATCTGTGTATACTCAGAAATAAGGCCCATTGAGTTCAGCATGACTTGTACAGTAGTCAAGCTTCTTATAGGACTGCAATATTCCTTTTCCTATTGCAGTGTTTATCAACGTGGAGATCAGGACCCCTGGGGGGGGGGTCATGAGGGGGTTTCAGAAGGGTTGCCAAAGACCTCAAGGCAACACATATTTCTGATGGTCTTAGGAATCCCTTTGGCAGAGAAAGCTGAAGATCTCTCCGCCTGTCCTCTCTTCATTTCTGGAAACAGACAGTGAATCCTCCCACCAAAAGCTCTCCTCCGCTGTGATTGGCTGGCCTCTCAGCCAAGGGGAGGGCTGTTTCTGATACTTCAAGCAGGGAGGGGAGTGCAGGCGTTCTTGACACATGGCAGCATGGTGCACATGTGCGGGGCAAGGGAGAGCTTGTGAGGCTGGAGGGAGGCTCGTGCCAGCTAGTACCTTCAAGGCAGGGGGTTCAGTGTGGGAAGTTTGGTCCAATTCTGTTGGTGGGGTTCGGAATGCTCTTTGATTGTAGATGAACTATAAATCCCAGCAACTACAACTCCCAAATACCAAGAAAGATTTTGCCCAAACTTCAGTAGTGTTCAAATCCAGGCATATTGAGTATTCATACCAAGTCTGGTCCAGATCCTTAATTGTTTAAGTCCACAGTGCTCTCTGCATATAGCTGAACTACAACTCCAAAACGCAAGGTCAGTGCTCATCAAACCCTTCCAGGATTTTCTGTTAGTCATGGGAGTTCTGTGTGCCTAGTTTGGTTTGATTCCATCATTGATGGAGTTCAGAATACTCTTTGATTGTAGGTGAGCTATAAATCCCAGCAATTACAACTCCCAGATGACAAAAACAAAATCAATCTCTCTCTCTTTCTCCCCCCCCCCCCCCCCCCAGCTACCCCAACAGTGTTCAGTTTTGGGTGTACTGGATATTTGTGCCAGATTTGGTCCAGTGAATGAAAATACATCCTGCATATCAGATATTTACATTACGATTCATAACAGCAGTAAAATGACAGTTATGAAGTAGCAACAAAATAATGTTATGGTTGGTGGGTCACCACAACATGAGGAACTGTATTAAGGGGTCACAGAATTAGGCAGATTGAGAAACACTGCCCTATTGGAACAGTCTGAAATAAATAGGGCTTAAATTAGTCATTGGACCTGCTCGAACCATAGCTAAGTTGTTTCCTAGATGTTTTCCAAAGTAATATGCTAGTGGCATTGGTACTGCTAGGGTTGTAATCCTTTTATCAGGACCTGTTCAGTTGTCTCATCTTGAACATATTCTCCCCACCCCCCTGCGCCCCCTCACATACAGAATCAGTACTGGTATCTTAGGAAACAATTCACACATTCCTGGGTCCCATGATTTGGCTTGGTCCCCAGATTCCCCACAATTGCTGTTTCCAAGGATACATATGTGTTTTTTTATTCTTGTTTTGCCTTCACTAAAAATAATACATTTCTTTCTCTGAAATGTGCAAACACGTTCTCATCAGTTCATTCTGTCTAATTTATAATATCATAATGCAATACAATATAATACTTATAATAATAATATGATATTATAATTATATAATATATTTTATATTACATGGAATATTACTAATAATATTGCAATATAGTGGTACAGTACAATATAGTAATATGTATTGTCGAAGGCTTTCATGGCCGGAATCACTGGTTTGTTGTAGGTTTTTTCGGGCTATATGGCCATGGTCTAGAGCAGGGGTAGGGAACCTTCGGCCCTCCAGGTGTGGTGGACTTCAACTCCCACAATTCCTTGAGGCTCGGCATTCGCCCCAAAGGCTTACACGAGCCTCAAGGAATTGTGGGAGTTGAAGTCCACCACACCTGGAGGGCCGAAGGTTCCCTACCCCTGGTCTAGAGGCATTCTAGATGCCTCTAGACCAGTGTTTCTCAACCTGGGGGTCGAGACCCCTGGAGGGGTCGCAAAGGGGTGTCAGAGGGGTCTCCAAAGACCATCAGAAAACACACTATTTTCTGTTGGTCATGGGGGTCTCTGTGTGGGAAGTTTGGCCCAATTCTATCATTGTTGGGGTTCAGAACGCTCCTTGATTGTAGGTGAACTATAAATCTCAGCAAGTACAACTCCCAAATCTCAAGGTCTATTTTCCCAAAACCCCACAAGTGTTCACATTTGAACATATTGAATATTCGTGCCAAGTTTGGTCCAGATCCATCATTGTTGGAGTCTAGAGTGCTCTCTGGATGTAGGCGAACTTCAACTCCCAAACTCAAGGTCAATGCCCACCAAACCCTTCCAGTATTTTCTGTTGGGTCAGGGGAGTTCTGTGTGCCAACTTTGGTTCAATTCCATTGTTGGTGGGGTTCAGAATGCTCTTTGATTGTAGGTTAACTATAAATCCCAGCAATTACAACTCCCAAATGGCAAAATCAATCCCCCCGCCAACCCCACCAGTATTCAGATTTGGGCATACCGGGTATTTGTGCCAAATTTGCTCCAGTGAATGAAAATACATCCTGCAGATCATTATTTACATGGTGATTCATAATGTGAGGGTTATGGTTGGGGGGGTCACCACAACATGAGGAACTGTATTAAGGGGTCACGGCATTAGGAAGGTTGAGAAACACTGCTCTAGACCATGGCCATACAGCCCGAAAAAACCTACAACAAACCAATATAGTAATATATAATACTGATACTGTACTATGCTAATAATATAATGTACTGTGTGTATATATATATCATGTAAGCCGCTCTGAGTCCTCTTCGGGGTGAGAAAGGCGTATATAAACGTAAATAAATACATAAATAATGTGTCTTTTAAATGTTTACACATCTCTCTTTGTTACAAAAGTTGTAAGTATAAATAGTACCATAATAAATATGCTCTCTAATCATATATGTAGTAACATGATTTCATCTCTTATTTTCTAGCCCTTCTCCTCAAGAAGATGGACAGATAATGTTCGATGTGGAAATGCACACAAGTAAAGACAATAGTTCTCAGGTACTTATCCCATGACTTACAAACAATTGTATGTACTAGATAAATGTAGCATCATTTAAACCAGGCATCCTCAAACTGCGGGCCTCCAACTGTTTGGGCCTCCAACTCCCTGAAGCCCTAACGAGCGTATTCAATTGTCAGGAATTCTGGGAGTTGAAGGCCTAAACAGCTAGAGGACCGAAGTTTGCGGATGCCTGATTTAAACTATCTTCTAGCAGGGAGTTTTCACTTCCTTGAAACATACAGAATGCCATAATCTAGGGTTCAGGGTTTTGCATCATCACTACTTCCTGCTTGTCTATTTCAGGTGCAATTAGAATTGTATGTTATAATATTTAAGTATGTTCTAATATGGAGTCCCTGGTGGCGCAGTGGGTTAAACCCCTTTTTGCCGGCAGAACTGAAGACTGACAGGTCACAGGTTCGAATCCAGGGAGAGCACGGATGAGCTCCCTCTGTCAGCTCCAGCTCCTCATGCGGGGACATTTATTTACAGTATTTATATACCGCCTTTCTCACCCTTGGGGGGACTCAAATCCTCCCACAAGGATGATAAAACATTTAAAAAATCCAGGTGTCCCCTAGACAACATCCTTGCAGACGGCCAATTCTCTCACACCAGAAGCAACTTGCAATTTCTAAAGTCATTCCTGACACAAGAAATAATAATAATAATAATAATAATAATAATAATAATAATAATAATAAAGCTTGCTATATGGTTCAGGATGCCCCCCGGTGGCATATTTATTTCTTTAAAACTTTTATATCCCAATCTTCTCAACCTCCGTAGAGGGACTCAGACTGGCTTACAGCAAGGATTTCAATGCTAACAGTACAATCTAAAAACATCGTATAATAACGAATTAAAATACATATTGATTAAAATTACAAATAAGCTAAATCGCCAAGATAAAATCATGTCCAACTCGGTCCGTATGCGTGCTCGATAACTTTGTTCTGTAACCAGTTTCAACCATTACTCTGGGAATGCTTCCTTCCATAGCCAGGATTTCACCAGCTCCTGAAGGACAGGAGGGAGGGGGCAGATCTGATCTCAATCGGGAGAGAGTTCCATAGCCGAGGTGCCACCACAGAAAAGGCCCTGTCTCTCGTTCCCGCCAGACACGATTGCAAAAGTGGCAGGACTGACTGCAGGGCCCCACCAGAAGATCTTAATTGTCTTGGTAGTTCATTGGGGAGAATACATTCGGATAGGTAAACCGGGCATAGTGGGTTAAATCTCTGAGCTGCTGAACTTGCTGACCAAAAGTTTGGCGTTTTGAAACCAGGAAGTGGGGTGAACTCCCGGTGTTAGCCCCAGCTTCTGCCAACCTAGCAGTTCAAAAACATGCAAATGTAAGTAGATCAATAGGTACCACTTCTGTAGGAAGGTAGCAGCACTCCATGCAATCATGCTGGCCATGTGACCTTGGAGGTGTCTACGGACCACACCAGCTCTTCAGACTTAGAAATGGAGATGAGCACAACCCCCCAGAGTTGGACAATACTAGACTTAATGTCAAGGGGGGACCTTTACCTTTACTTTATTTGCTCTCTGAAGAGCCGTATCTTCCTACATGAGCCTCCCTAGGCTCTTAGAACTTAACGAAGGCTCATCTGCTACCTGCCCAGGAATATTTGGATGGGAACAGAGGAGAGAGTCTTCCCAATGGCTGTTCCCAAGCTTTTGGCCTCCTGCTCTGAGTAGGCTAGGATGAAACTCTCCTTGATGACATTTCATCAACAAATGAAAGATTGTTTTTGGAAATTGACTGCTATCACTGTTAAGGGTTATCATCATTTATACATTTGGATTTGTTTTAAAGAGCTTTAATTCTGTTAGTTATTTAATTTCACTTTGAAATACTTTTATATGTTTTTATTTATGTCTTTGTAAGTGTCGCTTGAATCCCAGTATTGAAGGAAAAGCCGAGATACACATAAAATCATCACCAGCGTCGTTTTGTTTCTCACAAAGCGACTTTTTCAAATATTGTAATATCTGTGGTAGAATAACAAACAAACAAGTACTGACTGCTTTACAAACTGATGTTGTTAATAATGATACAATGTAGATTATTAAAAATGGATTTGGATTTCACCAGTTGGTTCTAAATTCAATTTATATTATTTATTCAGTTGATTATTTATTCAGTTGATTATTCAGATGTTCAAGCTGGGTTTAGAAAAGGTAGAGGAACGAGAGACCAAATTGCTAATATCCGCTGGAGAATGGAGAAAGGCAGGGAGTTTCAGAAAAACATCTACTTCTGCTTCATTGACTATTCTAAAGCCTTTGACTGTGTGGATCATAATAAATTGTGGCAAGTTCTTAGTAGGATGGGCATCCCAAGCCACCTTGTCTCCCTCCTGAGGAATCTGTACAAGGACCAAGTAGCAACAGTCAGAACTGACCACGGAACAACAGACTGGTTCAAGATTGGGAAAGGCATACGGCAAGGCTGCATCCTCTCACCCAACCTCTTTAACTTGTATGCAGAACACATCATGCGATGTGTGGGGCTTGATGAATGCAAAGCTGGGGTGAAAATTGCTGGAAGAAACATTAACAACCTCAGATATGCAGATGACACCACTCTGATGGCCGAAAGCGAGGAGGAGCTGAGGAGCCTTCTAATCAAGGTGAAAGAAGAAAGCGCAAAAGCCGGGTTGCAGCTAAACGTCAAAAAAACCAAGATTATGGCAACAAGAATGATTGACAACTGGAAAATAGAGGGAGAAACCGTGGAGGCCGTGACAGACTTTGTATTTCTAGGTGCAAAGATGACTGCAGATGCAGACTGTGGCCAGGAAATCAGAAGACGCTTACTTCTTGGGAGGAGAGCAATGTCCAGTCTCGATAAAATAGTAAAGAGTAGAGACATTATCACACTGGCAACAAAGATCCATTGCCTAGTCAAAGCCATGGTCTTCCCTGTAGTAACCTACGGATGTGAGAGCTGGACCTTAGGGAAGGCTGAGCGAAGGAAGATCGATGCTTTTGAGCTGTGGTGTTGGAGGAAAGTTCTGAGAGTGCCTTGGACTGCGAGAAGATCCAACCAGTCCATCCTCCAGGAAATAAAGCCCGACTGCTCATTGGAGGGAAGGAGACTAGAGACAAAGTGGAAGTCCTTTGGCCACATCATGAGGAGACAGGAAAGCCTAGAGAAGACAATGATGCTGGGGAAAGTGGAAGGCAAAAGGAAGAGGGGCCGACCAAGGGCAAGATGGATGGATGGCATCCTTGAAGTGACTGGACTGACCTTGAGGGAGCTGGGGGTGGTAACGGCCGACAGGGAGCTCTGGCGTGGGCTGGTCCATGAGGTCACGAAGAGTCGGAGACGACTGAACGAATGAACAACAACAACTTTCAGTTGATTTCCCAGCTTTCTCCTGGCACAGGATTATGTAATGAAATATGTGTTTATTGGCCAGGCACAAGTCTGGATGTATTTAGGGAGAATTATTCCTGTTGCTTTGCATTCTCCCAACCTATAGAGCGATTTTATTTAGATCAATTAGAATGTCTCCCCTCTTGTCAAGTTTTGAATGCCGCAGGATGCTTGATCAGATGCAAACATTTCAGAAATGTTTATAGCAGTGGGCAAAACGGACAGTTCCTAAGGAATTCCCTGCTGTGTTTTTGTATTTTAAAATATTGCATATTCTGGACGGCTTTTTGATATCTTCTGGTTTCAGATAGTGTTCAGTTTTCCCAGTTGTTACCTCTTTATGTGGATAACCAGAGAGTAATGCTTATATTCCTAGCTGAACTTAAAATAATTAGCACAATGAGTGTGTTACAAATTTTGTCTCCTGTGTGTATATATTTTCAGTCTGAAGAGGAACCAGTTGAAGGAGAGAAGGAAGTAGATGTTCTGAAGAAAAGTGCAGATTGGGTCTCAGACTGGTCAAGTAGACCTGAAAACATTCCTCCCAAGTGAGTTGAAACCTCCACTAATAACTCCTGATAATTGCTTCACTGGGAAAGAATTGCTCTTGCAGTAAAATGCTAAATATTATTCTTTTTTAAAAAAATACTTATTTATTATTTATTTACTACATTTATATTCCGCCTTTCTCAGCCCGAGGATGACTCAGGGTGGTTCACATTTGGCAACAATTCAATGTCACAACCATTATAACAGTTAAAACAACCATAAAATAGCATTAAAACATTAAAACATTTAACATACAGTATAAAAAAGTATAAGGGAGCCCCCGGTGGCGCAGTGGGTTAAAGCACTGAGCTGCTGAGCTTGTTGATCGAAAGGTCGCAGGTTCGATTCCGGGGAGCGGTGTGAGCTTCTGCTGTCAGCCCTAGCTTCTGCCAACCTAGCAGTTCAAAAACATTCAAATGTGAGTAGATCAATAGGTACCGCTCCGGCGGGAAGGTAACGGCGCTCCATGCAGTCATGCCGGCCACATGACCTTGGAGGTGTCTATGGACAACGCTGGCTCTTCGGCTTAGAAATGGAGATGAGCACCACACCCCAGAGTCAGACATGACTGGACTTAATGTCAGGGAACTACCTTTACCTTTACCTTTACCTATAATTTTTTTTAAAAAAATAGTAAAAACCGTACAAGCCTTAAAAACATTATTGTGAGCGTATCCATGTCGTGTCATTATTCAGTTTCATCGTTAAGTCGTTCCGTGAATTCGTATAGCTATGCTATACTTGGAAAAGCCTGTTCAAAACAGTTTTAAATGGTGTATTTTAATATTTTGATAAATGTTTTTTAATGTTTATGTATTGTATGTGAATCTGTGTTCCGGCATTGAATGTTTGCCGTGTATGCTGTGCTCCGCCCTGAGTCCCCTTCGGGGTGAGAAGGGCGGAATATAAATGTTTTAAATAAATAATAAATAAACAAAAAGCCAGGTTTTCACCTTCCTTCAAAAAGTCAGGAGGAGGGGGCCGATCTTATATCCCTAGGCAGAGCATTCCACAGTTGAGGGGCCACCACTGAGAAGGCCCTTTCTCTCGTCCCCACCAAACGCATCTGCGAATAAGGCGGGACCGAGAGCAGGGCCTCCCCAGAAGATATTAACGTCCTAGATGGTTCATAAGGAGAGATACATTCTGATAGGTAAGTTGGACCGAAACTGTTTAGAGCTTTATAGGCTAAAGCCAACACTTTGAATTGTGCCCGGAAGCAAACTGGCAGCCAGTGGAGCTGGCGCAATAGAGGAGTTGTATGCTACCTGAATGCCGCTCCTGTTAGCAACCTGGCTGCTGCACGTTGGACCATTTGCAGCTTCCAGACAGTCTTCAGAGGCAACCCCATGTAGAGCACGTTGCAGTAGTCTATACAGGATATAACCAGAGCATGGATTCCGTGGCCAAGTCAGACTTTCCAAGGTACGTGCGCAGCTGGAGAGGAGGCTGTGCAGGTCCTGAAGCAGTGTTTAGCTGCTGTGATGGTCTGGATGAGAGCTAACAAATTGAAACTGAATCCAGACAAGTCCTGGTCAGTCAAAGGGCCGAACAGGGCATAGGGTTACAGCCTGTGTTGGCGGGGTTACACTCTCCCTGAAGACACAGGTTCGCAGTTTGGGTGTGATCCTGGACTCATCGCTGAGCCTGGAACCCCAGGTTTCGGCGGTGACTAGGGGAGCATTCGCACAGTTAAAACTTGTGCATCAGCCTTAGTAGCAGGTGGGAAGGAGTGACAGAGTTGGACATCATCCAGATGACACCGCACCATGAAACTCCGGATGATCTCCCCCAGCGGCTTCGTGTAGATGTTAAACAACATCACTATAAATGTTCTCACAGTAGAGATAGTTATATCATATACTGCTGTTCGCAATTGTGCCCCAAAGATATAAACAGCCTTAGATTTGGGTTGTTGTAGGTTTTCCGGGCTATATGGCCATGTTCTGGAGGCAATTTTTCTCCTGACGTTTCGCCTGCATCTATGGCAAGGATCCTCAGAGGTAGTGAGGTCTGTTGGAAGTAGGAAAAATGGGTTTATATATCTGTGGAATGACCAGGGTGGGACAAAGGACTTTTGTTTGCTGGGGCTAGATGTGAATGTTTCAGCTGATCACCTTGATTAACATTCAAAAGACTTTTGTCTGCTGGGAAAGATTCCCCCAGGCACTTCCAAGTCATTAAATGCTAATCAAGGTGATCAGTTGAAACATTCACACCTAGCTCCAGCAGACAAAAGTCCTTTGTCCCACCCTGGTCTTTCCACAGATATATAAACACATTTTCCTACTTCCAACAGACCTCACTACCTCTGAGGATGCTTGCCATAGATGCAGGCGAAACGTCAGGTGAAAATGCCTCTAGAACATGGCCATATAGCCTGGAAAAACCTACAACAACTCAGTGATTCTGGCCATGAAAGCCTTCGACAATATAGCCTTAGATTTAATTTCTATTCTGTCATTGTGTACTTACATTGAAGAGCAGCTCTTCATAGGTTTCCAACGGAATATTGTCTTTCTTTAGCACTGCGGGTAAAACGCATATGGAATATAGGTGACTTCAAGCAGACATATTTCTCCTCTTCCTTCAAATGCTTCACAAAAATATCCATTGGCTTGTATGCGTCTCAGGTCGCCAGCTTTCTAGTGGCCCACCACTTTAATAGTCTCTTTTCTGGAATGCTATCTGCTGGAGAGTTGCTGTAGCATATCGAATAACATTTTTTTAAAAAACTCATGGTGTATATTTCCTCTATCTCAGTCAGAGGTCCTCAAACTTTTTAAACAGAGGGCCAAGTCATAGCACCTCAAACTGTTGGAGGGCCGAATTATCATTTGAGGAAGAAAAAAAAAACATGAATGAATTCCTATGAACACTGCACGTATATTATTTATAGTGTAAAAAACACTTAAAAACAATACAATAATTAAAATGAAGAACAATTTTAACAAATATAAACTTATTAACATTTCAGTGGGAAGTGTGGGCCTGTTTTGGGCTGATGAGATAAGGTTGTTATTGTTGTGTGCTTTCAAGTTGTTTCAGATTTAGGTTGACCCTGAGTGACGGCCGGGTAATTTTTTTATTTATTTACAGTATTTATATACTGCCTTTTCTTACCCTGGGGGGATTCAAAGTGGTTTATACATAAATGATGGCAAGATTCTGTGCCTTACATTGGGCATCGATACGATGCCAATACAAACCATTGCAATAGTAAAACCACAATTAAACATAAATCACAATTAAAACAATACATCAACAAGCATTAAAACAATAAAACAGTTTTGTAAATGAACCGCATTGAGTTGCCACCTGAGGCTGAAAAATGCGGTATAGAAATAAAGCAAATAATAATAATAATGACCTTGGAGGGCCGTATCTGTCCCTTGGGCCTTTGTTTGATGACCCCTGATCTCAGTGGTTCTCAACCTGTGGGTTCCCAGGTGTTTTGGTCTACAACTCCCAGAAATCCCAGCTGTTTTCTGGGAGTTGAAGACGAAAACATCTACGGACTCACAGGTTGAGAACTACTACTCTATCTGAAAGGGCAGTGTTCTTCTCAGTGTTGTAGTTCAGCCTTTGATTATGCCGGTATCTGATATTTCTGGGGATTCTGGACCTGTTAGTCATTCTGATGAAACTGGGGATTCTAGGTCTGCAAGTCAGCAGAGGAGCCAGCAAGAGATTTTAAGCCCTGAAAATGTCCAGTCTGTGTCTGAAGGCCACATTCCTGAAAGGCAGTTTGCAAGGGAAGCAAGGTCAGGAGCAGATCCGAGCTCAGAGGATGGTAATGAAAGTCCAGGTGGACAATTTGATGAGCAGTTAGATAGGAGATTTAAGTTCCGTCAACATAGGGCTTCTCAAGAGAGAATGCGAAGGTCAAGATGCTTATTAGACAAGAAATCTTTTATCAGTATCTGTTGGGGTTCAGCCTGCGTGTGAACCTGAACCTGATTCTCTGATTGTATTTCCTGATGCAACTGAACAGGATACTGAACATGTATCTTTCCCTGATGGTTTTGAAACTGTTGATTCCGAGGTCAGTGGCTTGGAAAGTGAAACTATACATCCTGATGAGAATGTTGCAGAACCAAGCAGTGATAGCTCTCCAGAGGAGCTCACACCTGGCTTTTTTAATGAGGATCGAAAAGGACAGATTTGGAAAAACAGGAGTGAATCGCAGAGTCTGCGAAGGTCAAGTAGATTGAAGGAAAGGGAGGCCCAGGCTTCGAAGTCTGGAGACGTGTCAAGAAACAGTTTCTTTAGTTTTAAGTGCCTCTCCCTGGGCTGTCTCGTTAGATCAAGCATCGTTTAGACTGAGGCATTACCTTGGCAGATTTCCCATTTCCCGTGGCCTGCATCCCCAGAGGCTTCTTGTTCCAAGTACGGTTAGTGAAATGCTAACAGGTTCCAGGTTTTTACAGTGTGGTTTTTGGAATTTTGATCTAGTTCACAGACATTCCTGACTGCTGAATTTTACTGTGGCTTTTTGACTTTGCATTTTCCTCTACTTTGTAACCATTTTTCCTCAATAAAAAAGGATTGTTTTTTCCCACAGTCAAGTGTGGTGGGTTGATATTTTTTGGTCTTGTTTCCTGATCTGGGTTGCAACAGTATCCCTGGGGAGATGGTATGATTTTCTCTCTAGATTAGCTAGCTCAGTGGATGGGCTCATTGGTCCAAGCAACGTTGGTGTTGAGTATAGATCTATGGTCAAGTCAAGAGATTTTTAGTTCCATGTTTCCTTTTGTTGGTGTCCCATCATTCCAAGTTTTGAGGACTGTTCCTGAATTTCATGTTTTGGATTTATTCTGCTTTTGTATTCCTGGTTTTTGATGCTACTCCTGTACTTTCATTTCTGCAGATTAGTCCTGATATTTGGACGTTGGTTTTTTATACAATTTTGTTTTTCATTTTTTTTTCAATAAACTGCTTTGCTATTTTTTACTTTGGACCTGAGTGTGTGTTAAGGACAGAGGTAGTTCCCATCCTTGGAGTGCAACACTCAGTATCTTTCACGGGCATTCTAAATCTGTTCAGTGTCTTTCCATAAAGATATATTAACTTAACAATTCCAGGATTTTGACATAACTTATAAAGCCCGTCTTTCTTTTTTTAGGGAGTTTCACTTTCGGCATCCTAAACGAGCCGTATCTTTAAGTATGAGGAAGAGTGGCGCCATGAAGAAAGGGGGCATTTTCTCAGCTGAGTTTCTTAAGGTGTTCATTCCATCTCTCTTCATATCTCATGTCTTGGCTTTGGGACTAGGGTAAGTATTTGAACATATATTGGATGGCTAGTATGCAGGGATTAATGCTGAGCAGCTAGGGTAACTGGTAGCTCTACTTGTTCCCCCCAAATGTCATTTGTTATGTCATTTTGCCACAACTGCTTGAATGAGCATGAAGAAGAAGTCATTTTATTTATATAATGTATACATTTCAGCATTTGGTTTCTATGCATTGTTCTGGAAATTACTTACATGCTATTTTCGTATTTCACAGTAATATTATCACAGATGCTCTCCTTTAAAAGTATAGTTTGAATGGTATTAACAAGGAATTTAGAATCAACACAACTGAGTGGTTTGAGTGTTGGACAGGAGATCAAGGTTCAAACCTTCATTCCGCTATGAAATGTACACAAGTCAAACTCTCAGTCTCAGAGAAAGGTAGTAATGCCTATCTGGACAAATTCTGCTTATATATATATATAAGCTGAATTTGTCATGTCAGAAGCAAAATGAGGCTACAGTTAAATGTATTTAAAACACAAAGTTTAAAACTTGGCATTATGCTAAATGTCCTTTGACCTTTGGAGTGCCTCTAGTGTGCTGCAAGAAGGTCCTCCATTGTGCACGTGGCAGGGCTCAGACTGCATTGTAGTAGGTGGTCTGTGGTTTACTCTCCTCCACACTCGCATGTCGCGGACTCCACTTTGTAGCCCTATTTCTTAAGGTTGGCTCTTCATCTCGTGGTGCCAGAGCACAGCCTGTTCAACACCTTCCGGGTTGTCCACTCTTCTGTGTGCCCAGGAGGGAGTCTCTCATCCAGTCTCAGCCATGGATTGAGCTTCCGGGTTTTAGCCTGCCACTTTTGGACTCTCGCTTGCTGAGATGTTCCTGCAAGTATCTCTGTAGATCTTAGAAAACTTGATTTAAGGCATTAGCATGCTGGCTGATATCCAAACAGGGGATGGGCTGGAGATGTCACTGCCTTGGTCCTTTCATTACAGGCTGCTATTTCCCGACAGATGTCAGATGGTGCAGTACTGACTAAACAGTATAATTTCTCCAGTGGTGTAGGGCATAGACATACTATGATAATGTGGCATGTCTCATGAAGAGCCTTATTTATTTATTTATTTATTTATTTATTTATTTGCATCATTTTTACCCCACTCATATCAACCCAAGAGCGACTCAGGGCAGCAAACAATCGGCACAATTCGATGCCATATGTAAAATACATACATCAATAAAATAAAACATCAAATTACAATGTATCTAAAAACATCAAAACAGTGAACAATAAAAATTGTTTTAATATGGTGCAATGTACTCCACACTGGGCATGCAGATTCAGCAGCAGAGTAGCAAAGCACAAGGGCAGATGTCTTCACTGTGTCTGGTTGTGATCCCCAGGTTGTGCCAGTCAGCCAAGAAAGCCTCATAAAAGGCCCTCCTTAGAAAATACATAACCATAGCAATGTCTGCAGCAAAGAAGCGGGGAACTATTAATCAGGGTTTGGCAGATTTTAGTCTTCGAAACGAGAAGAATGTATAATATACAAATTTGCATTTCATTTCAGTATCTACATTGGAAAACGACTGACTACACCTTCAGCCAGTACTTATTGAAAGACGTGATGCACAAAACCTGGAAATCCTTGTGGTCTGTGAAGGTGTTGATGTCACACTAGTACAATTGAACTTGAGGGAATTTTAAGCATGACTTCCCTTCCCAGCCTCCACCTTGTTTTTTTGTTTTTCTTCTTCTTCTCTTTTTTTAACATATCCAGGTTCCAGTAACTCTTGGAATTCAGTATTGGAACTCTGTGGAGGTGTCTTACTAGTCTTGTCTTCCTTTTCTCTTGCCTCCTTCCACATCCTGCAAAAAGACACATCAGAGTTGCCTAACCGAGTTTACAGTTGCTTCTATGTTTGCAAGGGCTTCTTTCAGTGCAAAACGCCACCAGCAAATTATAATGTTTCTCAATGAGGCTGTTGTCTCCACTTTACTACAGCAGGAAGTCATCTGCACAGTGCGTACTCGAACTGTTGAATATAACAATCTCTCTTTTCTAAAAAGAATTCGAGAATTAACCAAAGTTGGTTGTAAAAAAAAAAGATGAACTGAAAGTCATGGGCGATTTTTTTTTCTTCCCTCAAGTAAGAACTGTACGTAAATAAAGTGTGGCTTTATTTTCCAGTTCTTCCAATGTTTTTGCTTTGTCGGGAGGCAAGAACGGCACAAAAAAAAAAATCAAAGCAGGATAAAATTGACTCATCAGCAACTTTTAATACTGAGTGGTTCTCATTATCTTTTCTATGGAGGACAGTTGGCCCTCCACGTTCGCGTGGGTCAGGAGCGCAGGACCCCCACAAACGTGGAGAAAATGTGACTATCTCTTGGTCCCTCAAACTGTATTCAATGCACACAAAAATACCTGTGTTGGTGGGTTGGCCGAGCCATGATGTATGTCTTCCCCTCTGCCAGTTTGATTTCCTCCAAGCGACCAAAGATCTGACTTCAGACTTAACCGAACGCAGATCAAGATGGACAACGGTGTCATCAAGATCCCCGTTAAAAATGGCGAAAGGCAGCGGCAAAGCCGACAGCAAATAATCCGCAAATAATCAGATTTGCAAACGTTCAGCTCGCAAATGTGGAGGAACGACTGTAGTGACTTGTATCTCTGAGATAGAAATAATTCCAATACAGCTATACGACGTTTTCTTTTTAGGATTGCATTATTTGCATGTGAAGAAGCTTCTGGTATTCTTTAGTGTTCTATCGAATGAAGACTCTCCTTTTGAAAGTAGTTTGACTTGAAGTATATAATTTTTTTTTAGTATTTAGACTCCATGTAAAAGGAGGAGCTACTTGGTTTTGGAACCCACTTTGGATGGTGTCGGCAACTACCTTACGGCATCCTAGCTGGGAACATTCTTGCAGTTTTGTGAGTTTCATTACTGCCATTTAAAAAAACCCTCTAATCTCCTTGGAAATACCTGAAATCCTAAGGACTTATCACTACTAAGCGGTGCAAGTGGTACCTTGAATAGCTATGTAGCAGTCTCTCAAAAGGAAACACTTCCTTCCCCAAGATCAGAAACTCGCTTCCAGATTGCTTTCCACAGATAGACACAAGCAGACGCCCCTCGGTCGATCTGCGTTGGATTTTGAAACATATAGTATGATTCCGAATGATAGTTTACTCTATGAATGACATACTTTAATACTACATATTTAGGAACACATTATTAACCTTAAAACTAGCAAAATTACATTCACTGTAGACCAGGTATGGGCAACCTTGGGCCTTCTAGGTGTTTAGGATTTCAATTCCCACCATTCCTAACAGCCTCAGGCTCCTTCCTTTTCCCTGAGTCTTTCTGAGTCTACAAGTCAGCAGAGGAGCCAGCAAGAGATTTTAAGCCCTGAAAATGTCCAGTCTGTGTCTGAAGGCCACATTCCTGAAAGGCAGTTCGCTAGGGAAGCAAGGTCAGGAGTAGATCTGAGCTCAGAGGATGGTAATGAAAGTTAGATAGGAGACTTATGTTCCGTCAACATAGGGCTTCTCAAAAAAGAGTACGAAGCTTAAGCGGCCGTGGGGGGAAAGGAAAGGGCCTTTGGCTGTAAGGAATTGTGGGAATTGAAGTCCAAAACACCTAGAAGGCCCAAGTTTGCTCATGCCTGCTATATATAAACTGACAGCGAAACCAGACAAAAAAATCAGAGTTACCATACCCGTGGAAACACAAGTGCCCATTTCCCCCTTTTTGCATCAGACTACTGAAAGTTTTTGAAAAAAGAAAGGCTTGTCCATTTGAGCATGCTCGCTAACACCAGTGGAAATCAGTGAAGCAAAGAAGGTAAGCATTCCTCACTAACTTCAGTGCCCAGAATCCCTGTTGGTGACTTATTCCTAGGTAATACGCCAGGTAGTAAGGCACAGGAATTACATAGCTATAGAGAGAGATCATTCACAGATCTGGAGCCAACTGGGCTTTCTCTTGTGATGGAGATAGATTTCACTGCCTTTGTAGCAGAAACGGGCCATTTTGCCTCTTCCGACAACGGTGTGGTTATGGCGACGTAACAAGATTGTGATTCTGCAACACATAAAAGCCTCTCTTATTGCCTGATTTTGTTCTAATGTCTGAGAACACCCCCTTCCCTGGCCCACCCCCTCTCTTTGAATGACAGCACTTATATTGTATTGTCGAAGTCTTTCATGGCCAGAATCACTGGGTTGTCGTGAGTTTTCTGGGCTGTATGGCCATGTCCCAGAAGCATTCTCTCCTGATGTTTTGCCTGCATCTATGGCAGGCATCCTCACAACTCCGAGATACAGGCAAAAGGTCAGGAGAGAATGCTTCTGGAGCATGGCCATACAGCTCAGAAAACTCACAACAATCCAGCACTTGTATTGCTTGCAACTATGCTTTTTTTCCCCTGGTGTGAGTAATTTTGAAGAGACTACATGCGTTAAGGCAATAGTGCCAAACTTGTGGCCTTCTAGGTGTTTTGGACTTCAGCTCCCAGAATTCCTGGCCATTGGACAAGCTGGCAAGGGCTTCTGGGAGTTGGAGTCTGAAACATGTGGAGGGACACAAGTTGGACACCTCTGCATTAAAGAGTTTTTTTTAAAAAAGATCAGGTAATACTAAATAGTATTAAAAGCCTGATAGTACTTCCATTGCCGATTCTTGTACCTTGTTTTGTAAAACTCAGTGAAAGGATATACAGTAGAGCTTCGCTTATCCGACATTCCTTCTCATCCAATGCTCTTATATAACACCCCTCTTTTCCTCCAGCATTTCCCCTTCAATTAAAGGAGTGCTCCCAACTCTCTCTCCATTCTCAATGAGTTAAAAAAGGCAAGACAAGGAGGGGGAGAATGGAGGAAAGCGGAAAAAGAGGCAGGAGGAAGGGCCCTCCCTCTTTCCCTCTCTGATTTCCACACTCCTCTTCCTCATCCGGGAACTTCCTGCTGGGCCACTCTACCCCAAGGCATTGCCTTGCCTTAACCCTTTGACTCCCTGTTGTTGGAATTCTAGGTATCTAGCGCTGCGTTGGATGGATAACAGTAGGAGACTCTGTATTATCCGACATTTTCGTTTATCCAACGTTCTGCCGGCCTGTTTATGTCGGATAAGCGAGACTCTACTGTACCATATATCTATGGAATTGGGACCATCTTACAAAATGAGACAAATAAAGCTTTGCTCCTTTCCAAATTATGCAATGGTTTATCTGCAGTGCTGTGTGAAAGATTGATCCATCTACATGTGTGTGACTAGGTGACTAACATTCATCACAACATCAGTTGATGAGCTACTAACGACTGGCACTGCTCATTGACCTTGTTGCTCATTCACTTCTTTGCTACTGTTTTCCCAGCAGCTGTGAGATTAAAATGGATGATGGGTTTGGGGATTTGATTTCCTGACCATTGTTGCAGTGCAGTGATCTAAATCAGTATTTATTACCATAATAACTAACCGTAAGCTTGAAAGAGCGTGACTTTTTGTTTTGTTTTACTTTGAAATGGACCAGGTCATTATAATTTGAAAAAAAGGGGTTATCAAACATAAAAGTTTGTTAAAACGAACATTGTTAAATAGCTTTATACCTGTTTACAGTTTTTTTGGGGGGAGGGGGGAACACAGGTCTTGTTTTTCAAGCGATCAGTGGAAAAAACAGGGCTTGAAATGTTTGTACATAGGATCAAGCAAAAATGCGTAAACTCGCACATTAAAAAGAATGCAGCAGGTTGAACTGCATTATGAGCAAAATGAAAAACCCATCTATTTACTATTTTTAAAAAAAATCTGAAAAGCTCTGTTGGAATTAACACTTTTTTAAAAGAAAAAAATACATTGGTGAAATTACTGTAGTTAACTGAGCCAAAGTAATTAAGTATTCTTCATATTTAGTTAGCACTTTGTTACATTATTATATACAGTTTACAGTACTTGTATAAGTTGTAGTTCTAAACATTTTGTGCCATTAAAGCTGTCATAAAACTGAATTTGTTCCAGTTGTTTCTTACTCATCATTTATGTTTTTGAACCTGTGTTTGGACATTTTTACCCGTTTTTTGACTATGTCTCTTCCCATACAGGTATTTGCTCACGTACAAGGATTATCCAGAAAGTAAGTGTTGTGAACCAGAAGGCTTAACAGAGCCAAACACAAGGGTAAAGGTCCAACAAAGTTTATTAAAGTAACAAAAATGGCTTAGAAACACTTAACTCAGTGTTACTAGCAAAAACTGAACGTCTGTAGCAAAAAGCCAAGCAAAAAACACAACTTGGAATAAAATCTGGATTATACTGGAATATAATCTGGGATAACAAAAAGTATCGGCAGACTGCTTCAAAAACACAGAGTCCAATAAACATCAATAAACAAGGTAGGAGCAAACAAAAACGTAGTCTAGAAACAGTCCAAGGTCAAGGCATGTCCAGAAGAAGTTGTAGTAGTCCAAAACGCAAGGTTGTCATCCCAAAAACAATCCGAAGTCAGCAGGAAGATAGCAGTCGGCACTTATGGGATTCCAGACAGTAGAAGCATGGAAACACAGAGATCTGCAGCCCCAGGACCCAAGGCGAGAGTAATGGCAGCAACAAAGTCCCAAGCCCAATACAACACTTTGCCTACTGCCAAGTTCCAATAGTTTGATACCTTACTTTTATCCTATAAGTCCTCATCAGAGGTGGAGCTGGACTCCACCCTACCTTTGCTTCCACACCTGCTCGCCACCACCCGTCCCTCCAACTTTTCCAGCGTCTATCAAGACTTAGATCACCCCATGTATTTCCAGGTTGTCAGTCTCCTGAAAACCCTTCAAACCTCACTTGATGTGGGCTGGGTACATATGTCCCTGATCTCTTGTACACGGGTCTAATCTAACCCATCCTCCTCCCCGTCATCACTCCCCGTGAACCCCATGAAGTCTTCCTCCTCAGTTGGAGCATTAAGTATTTCACAGATCTGCTTCCTTTCTCTCTCTTCATCTGACTCTTGCTCCTGAGTAGCCCGTTTCAAGCCTCTGCCCCCATTTCCCTCCTCCTCCATTTCAGAATCTGAGAAACCTTCAAATGATTCAGAATCTGTAGGTGTCATGAATATCTCCCTAATTCGCTTCCTTTGCTGCTCTTGATCCAGCACTTGAGCAGCCCTCTTTCCCCTCCTACTACCAGTTGTAGCTTGCTCAACACAGTCTACTGCAACAGTAAGGTTATAAGATTTTTTTCAAATACGAAGAATGAATATATTTTAGTAAAACTTACATGGATTATAGCATAGGTATTACATTATTTTTCCACATAATCACCATTCAGTTCAATACATTTTGTCATCCGTGGGACAGGTTTTTGTTGCCTGTGTCATAGAAGTTTCCCTCCACCTTTTTCAGCCAGTTCATCACTTTGATTGTCACCTCATAATCGGCCGAAAACTGTTTTCCACCCAGGTGTCCCTTCAATTTAGTGAACAGATATTACTCACTGGGTGCAAGATTGAGGCTGTGAGAGGGGTAGCTTTAAACATCCCAACCAAATGAAGTCAACAACTCTTGTATTGTATGAGCGGTGTAGGGACGCACTATGTCATGACTCCCACCATTAGCATCCCACAACGTTTGTTTTGGATGGCTCTGCAAAGTTTCTTCATAGTCTCGCAATATATTCCGTACCCATTTTGTCACATGCTATCTTGACATCATCATAATAATAATAATAATAATAATAATAATAATAATAATAATAATCTTTATTTGTAACCCGCTACCATCTCCCCAAGGGACTCGGTGCGGCTTACATGAGGCCGAGCCCACAATACAACAATAAACAATAACAACAATAATACAAAACAATAAATAAACTTATAAGCAATAAACTAACAATAACACAACGCGTTTAAAAACCTATGGCTGGGCCAAATGTAATAATTAAAAATTTTAAAAAATAATGCTGGGCATGAACAAGGTGACATGTAACTGGGATAGAAGTTTTGGAGAGGGAAGAAATGTGCAGACAATCTCAATTAATAAAGTGCGTTTAGGGACATATTGCTGGGAGTTTCCTTATTCTGGGAAGGCACATTGAAACAACCACGTTTTCAGGCTTCTCCTAAAGACTGCCAGAGTTGGGGCATGCCTAATGTCCTTGGGGAGTGAGTTCCAGAGTTGAGGGGCCACCACCACCCTCGTTCCCACCAATCGCGCTTGCGATGGTGGTGGGAGCGTGAGCAGGGCCTCTCCAGATGATCGAAGAGATCGTGTGGGTTCGTACACAGAGATGCGGTCACGCACGTCGGCGGGTCCCAAACCGTTTAGGGCTTTGTAGGTAAGAACCTGCACCTTGAATTGGGACCAGTAAATGAACGGTAGCCAATGGAGCTCCTTAAACAGAAGGGTTAACCGCTCCCTGTAAGGAGCTCCAGTTAACAACCTGGCTGCCACTCTTTGAACCAGTTGAAATTTCCGGGCCGTTTTCAAGGGTAGCCCCATGTAGAATGCATTACAGTAGTCCAATCTGGAAGTGACTAAGGCATGGACCACCCTGGCCAGATCCGCCTTCACGAGGTACGGTTGCAGTTGGCGCACGAGTCTTAATTGTGCAAAGGCCCTCCCGGCCACCGCCGACGCCTGAGCTTCAAGCGTAAGTGATGAGTCCAGGAGGACACCCAGACTGCGGACCTGTGACTTCATAAACTTCCATTGAAATGATTTTGTGATGAATTGCAGTGGTGTTCGTGCCCTTAGCATTTAGGTAATGCATTACAGCACGAATTTCACACTTGGAGGGAAACAGAATGAGGACGCTCATCTCGAACCTTCACCACAATGCCAGGTGATGAGCTACTAACGACTGGCACTGCTCATTGACCTTGTTGCTCATTCACTTCCACTGGCTTCCCCGCTACAAAGCAATGATACCAACATCCCATGGAGCCCCCGGTGGCGCAGTGGGTTAAACCCTTGTGCCGGCAGGACTGAAAACCGACAGGTCGCAGGTTCGAATCTGGGGAGAGGCGGATGAGCTTCCTCTATCAGCTCCAGCTCCTCATGCGGGGACATGAGAGATACCTCCCACAAGGATGATAAAAACATCAAATCATCCGGGCATCCCCTGGGCGACTTCCTTGCAGATGTCCAATTCTCTCACACCAGAAGCGACTTGCAGTTTCTCAAGTCGCTCCTGACACAACAAAAAACAACATCCCATGAGAAAATTCCTTCAAGAGTTACATGCCTTGTAACCTTACTTTCCGGATAACCCTCATATATTCCAAGTTTTCAATTGTGCATTCAGACATGCTCTTGAGATACTTCACTTTTATGTAACTTATTGATAGGATAAGGATGCTGGGAAGAAAGACAACTTATTGCTGAAGGCACACTTCACACCACAACCTTGAATTGCATTTTAGGTGAGAAACATACTACATTCTGTGCTAGCCTTTTATTCTATTGGTGGGGTTCAAGGCACTCTTTGATCATAGGTGAATTTATTATTATTTATTTGCTTCATTTTTATACCGCATTTTTCAGCCCTTAACAGGCGACTCAATGCAGTTTACAGTGCAATTAAAACACAACAATACAACAAACAGGATCAACGACGTCGATCCACAACAATTAACAATCAGACAGGACAAATCAACAAACAACATATATAACGCCTCAGTTGAAATCAGATCCGTTCTCATAATCGTTGTGCTGTTCCTATTTTCCATTTACCGTCTTCCTTGATTGGTTGCATTGCTTAGCCAAACGCTTGTTCGTAAAGCCAGGTCTTGACCATTCTCCGAAACGTCAGCAACGAAGGTGCCTGTCTGATGTCTGCCGGCAAGGCATTCCATAGCCGAGGGGCCACCACTGAGAAGGCCCTGTCTCTCGTCCCCGCCAAGCGCGCCTGTGTGCCCGGGGGGGGGGGGCAGGGCCTCCCCAGACGATCTTAATGTTCTAGTCGGTTCATAGGTGGAGATGCGTTCGGAGAGGTAAGCGGGGCCAGAACCGTTTAGGGCTTTATAGGCTAAAGCCAGCACCTTGAATTGTGCCCGGTAGCGGATTGGCAGCCAGTGGAGCATGGCTCAGCAGAGGAGTGGTATGCTCCCTGAGTGCCGCTCCCGTTAGCAACCTGGCTGCCGAGCGCTGGACCATCTGAAGCTTCCTGGCAGTCTTCAAGGGCAACCTCACGTAGAGCGCGTTGCAGTAATCAATCCGGGATGTAACCAGAGCGTGGACCACCGTGGCCAAATCAGACTTCCCAAGGTACGGGCGCAGCTGGCGCACAAGTTTGAGTTGTGCAAATGCTCCCCTGGACACCGCCGAAACCTGGGGTTCCAAGCTTAGCGAAGAGTCCAGGATCACACCCAAGCTGCGAACCTGCGTCTTCAGGGGGAGTGTAACCCCGTCCAACACAGGCTGTAACCCTATACCCTGTTCGGCCTTTCGACTGACCAGGAGTGCCTCTGTCTTATCTGGATTCAATTTCAATTTGTTCGCCCTCATCCAGTCCGATACAGCGGCCAAGCAACGGTTCAGAACCTGAACAGCCTCCTTAGTAGTAGGGGGGAAGGAGTGACAGAGTTGGACGTCATCTGCGTGAACTATAAATCCCAGCAACTACAACTCTTAAATGTCAAGGTCTATTTTCCCCAGATCCCACCAGTGTTCACATTTAGGGCATATTGAATATCCATCATTGTTTGAGTCCACAGTGCTCTGTGGATGTAGGTGAACTGCAACTCCAAAACTCAAGATCAATGCCCACCAAACTCTTCAGTATTTTCTGTTGATCATGAGGGCTCTGTGTGGGAATTTTGGCACAATTCTATCGTTGGTGTGGTTCAGAATGCTCTTTGATTGTAGATAAACTATAAATCCCAGCAATCACAACTTCCCAAATGTCAAGGTCTATTTTCTCCAAACTCCACCAGTGTTCACATTTGTCCATATTGAGTATTCATGCCAAGTTTGATTCAGATCCATCATTGTTTGAGTCTACAGTGCTCTCTGGATGTAGGTGAACTACAACATCAAAACTCAAGGTCAATGCCCACCAAACCCTTCCAGTATGTGGTGGAGGCTCTTCCTTTGGAAGCTTTTAAACAGAGGCTGGATAGCCATCTGTCAGGCGTGATTTGAATGCAATATTCCTGCTTCTTGGCAAAATGGGGTTGGACTGGATGGCCCATGAGGTCTCTTCCAACTCTTTGATTCTATGATTCTATGGAAGGCACACAACAACAATGGAAATTTATCACCGGCAGTGATTTTTCCCCCAGTGGCTTTCTTTTCTTGCAGGAGAGTTGAGCAGGAAATGGTAACTCTTATGCATTTAATCAGATTGGATGGATATAGCACCTCTTTGTGCATGTCGTTTTTGATGGCTAAATTGTGCAAAGGGCAGAGGTTAATTGCGTGTTTGAGTCCCTGAGTTTTCCCTGAGAGCCGACAATTGTTCACGTTGCTAAGGGAGAGAGAGACCGGCGATGTGTGCGGGGACCATTCTGTTTGGGATCTCTCCCTGGGTTTCCTGATGTGAAGGCTGGGATCATAGGATTGGCTGGGTTTGCAGTGGCCTGACATGTGATGTCACTCCGACCTTGCTTATTCACCGGATTTTGCCGACTAGGCTCTTACTGCCGCTTATTGAAAGAGACAGCAGTGGGTTGGTGCTGAAAGGTATCAGCCCTCCTTCCAACTGGGAGGTAGGCGGTGCATGGCTGAGGACAGAGCTGGGGCCAGAACACAGCAGGAGCAAAACCAAGAATGAGTGGGATTTGCGGCTGGAGATTATGCTCCAGTGTTTCCTTTCTTGACAATGCAGCTGTTCTGGCAGGCCTCCCTACTTCCAGTTGACGTTGTTGAGGACAGGTTTGTAGGCAAGACTTTGTAGCAGGCCTGCTAAAACATGATGCTCTCGTTCTGTATTCTTCTTTTGTGGAATTAGTGCATAATTCTTTAATGTGGATGTTATGTAAACAATGGGTTTACGTTTCTCCATTCCCCCCCCCCCCAAAGAGTTTAAGGTGGTCTCAAGAATAAAATAAATTCCTATTTTCCCATTAAGATCACTTTCCAAAGTGCGAACAGCAGCGAGGCTCAGATTTTGACAATCAGCTGTTTCCTTAAAATTATATTCTTAAAATTCAAAAGGTTATTCCCAGAGTGAACAGGCCCGAAATACAAAAAGCGAGATAGCAGATAGTGTTAGAATTTAGCCAGGAAAAATATGCCATCAAAATGGAGCCGATCCGCCATTTCGCAGATACGGGGCCCCGAAGGGTTTCCGTATCCGCGGTTTGGGGGAGCGCAGATTCGGCCCCCCTGGAATGCCAGGGAGGCATCCCGGGCAGGCCTGCAGTCTCCCGTGGCCCGGAAAAGGTTAGTTTGATGCACTTTGATAGTTTCAGGCAAGAAAGGGACACAAAGTATAAAGCTGGAGAGTTTGAAAGTTACAATTCGATTAATCTTTATTGAGGGATTGGTTACATAGTTGGGGCTAGTAAAGGAGTGAAAGCAGAAAGCATACGACTGTAAAGAGTCCCTGGTTGAGGCTGCTGCTGGGGCACATTTCATCAATTTTGCCCAACTTGGCATTCAGGAACTGTGGAACTCCCTGCTGCTGGTCAGATCAGCTTGAAGGCAGGAGTCTGGGATGCCCTCAATGACACTCAGAGCTTAAGATCTTCCGGGGAGGCCCTGCTCTCAATCCTGCCACTGTCACAAATGCGCTTGGCAGGGACGTGAGACAGGTCCTTCTCGGTGCTGCCCCCTCCCACCTGGGTTTACATTTCTCCGCTTTTTTCCAGAGAATTTAAGGCACTCACAAGAATAAAATAAATTCCTATTTTGCTCTTAAGATCACTTTCCAAAGTGCGAACGTATCTCCCTCTGCGAACGTATCGCCCTCTACATCGCACCTCGGAGCTTAATATCTTCCGGAGAGGTCCTGCTCTCGATCCTGCCACAGTCGCAAACGCGCTTGGCAGGGACAAGAGACAGGGCCTTCTCGGTGCTGCCCCCTCACACCTGGGTTTACATTTCTCCGCTTTTTCCCAGAGAATTTAAGGCACTCACAAGAATAAAATAAATTCCTATTTTGCTGTTAAGATCACTTTCCAAAGTGCGAACGTATCTCCCTCTGCGAACATATCGCCCTCTACGTCGCACCTCGGAGCTTAATATCTTCCGGAGAGGTCCTGCTCTCGATCCTGCCACAGTCGCAAACACGCTTGGCAGGGACGAGAGACAGGGCCTTCTCGGTGCTGCCCCCTCCCACCTGGGTTTACATTTCTCCACTTTTTTCCAGAAAATTTAAGGTACTCACAGGAATAAAATAAATTCCTATTTTCCTGTTAAGATCACTCTCCAAAGTGCGAACGTATCTCCCTCTACAAACGTATCTCCCTCTACGCCCCACCTCGGAGCTTAAGGTCTTCCGGGGAGGCCCTGCTCTCGATCCTGCCGCCTTCGCAAACATGTTTGGCAGGGATGAGAGACAGGGCCTTCATGGTGGTGCCCCCCCACCTGGGTTTACATTTCTCAATTTTTTTTCAAAGAGTTTAAGGTGATCTCAAGAATAAAATAAATTCCCATTTCCCCGTTAAGATCACTTTCCAAAGTGTGAACGTATCTCCCACTACGAGCGTATCTCCCTCTACGTCCCACCTACATCCCCAGCGAAGATCTTCCTGGGAGGCCTTGCTCTCGATCCCGCCACCATCGCAAACGTGCTTGGCGGGGACAAAAGACAGGGCCTTCTCGGTGGTGCCTCCCACCTGTGTTTACATTTCTCCATTTTTTGAAAGAGTTTAAGGTGGTCTCAAGAATAAAATAAACTTCAATTTTCCCATTAAGATCACTTTCCAAAGTGCAAACGTATCTCCCTCAACGTCCCACCTCAGAGCTTAAGATCTTCCAGGGAGGCCCTGCTCTTAATCCCGCCATTGTTGCAAACGCGCTTGGCAGGGATGAGAGGCGGGACCTTCTCAGTGGTGCCCCCCTTGGTTTACATTTTTCCATTTTTTTCAAAGAGGTTAAGGTGGTCTCAAGAATAAAATAAATCCCTATTTTCCCATTAAGATCACTTTCCAAAGTGCGAATGTATCTCTCTCTACGTCCCATCATCGAGAGGCCCTGCTCTCGATCCCGCCATTGTCGCAAACACGCTTGGCAGGGACGAGAGACACGGCCTTCTCAGTGATGGCCCCCCCCCCACCTGTGGAACTCCCTCCCCAGTGAAATTAGGTCAACTGCTTCCTTCCTTTCCTTTAGAAAAAAGTTGAAAATGTGGTTGTGGGACCAAGCATTCAGGTAGCAGGCTGATTATAAAAAATGATGAAAATGATATTGAAATTGGATTATGGACAGGCTACGGACTAAGTCGTTGGTCGTTGAGCTCGGATTTAGATATGGCCAACCAATTTAGTACTATATTTAAATGGATTTTAATTTATTTTAATTTAATGTTTTACTTATTATGTAACTGCTGTTTTATTTGTATGTTTATGGGGGGCATCGAATTGTTGCCGCCCTGACTCCCCCTCTGGGGGTTGAGAAGGGTGGGGTACAATTATTATTTATTTAATAATAAGTAACTTAATCTATCACAGTATTTTGATGGCTTTGAATCATAAGAGTCCTACCACGAATCAGGGTGAACACATGCTCCTCAGTGGGACCTTGGTATCAGCTGGAGTGTGGTTCCCAGACCTTCCAAAATTATGGGTTCTCTAGTCCCATTCTACATAATAGTTTAGCAAAATGATGTTCCTTATACCAAATGGTAATATCAAGGTCTGCCTTTTGGAATTATTTTAATACTTTCAAGTCAGGGATAGCTTCTATCCTAGGCGTCACCAAAGACCATCAGAAAGCACAGTATTTTCTGTTGGTCAAGGGTGTTCTGTGTGGGAAGTTTGGCCCATTTCCCCCATTTGTGATGTTCAGTATGCTCTTTGATTGTAAGTGAACTATAAATCCCAGCAACTACAACTTCCAAATGTCAAGGTCTAACTCTACCAGTGTTCACATTTGGCTATATTGAGTATTTGTGCCAAGTTTGATCCAGATCTATCATTGTTTGAGTCCACAGTGCCCCCTGGATGTAGGAGAACTACAACTCCAAAACTCAAGCTAAATGGCCACCAAATAATTTCAGTGTTTTCTGTTCATCATGGGAGTTGTGTGTGCCAAGTTTGGTTCAATTCCATCATTGGTAGAGTTCAGAATGCTCTTTGATTGTAGGTGAACTATAAACCCCAACAACCACAATTCCCAAATTACAAAATCAGCCCCCACCCCACCAGTATTTGAATTTGGGTATATTGGGTATTTGTGCCAAATTTGGTCCAGTGAATGAAAATACGTCCTGCATATCAGATATTTACATTACGATTCATAACAATAGTAAATGAAAATAATTTTATGGTTGGGGGGTCACCACCACATTAGGATCTGTATTAAGGAGACGCAGCATTAGGAAAGTTGAGAACCACTGCTCTATCTATCTATCTATCTATCTATCTATCTATCTATCTTTGAACCAGTGACAAAGGCTTTTGGAAGGATGAATTTGAGTCAGCTCAACAACGATGCAGAACTACAACTCCAAAACTCAAGGTCAATGCCCACCAAAATGAAAATAATTTTATGGTTGGGGGGTCACCACCACATTAGGATCTGTATTAAGGAGACGCAGCATTAGGAAAGTTGAGAACCACTGCTCTATCTATCTATCTATCTATCTATCTATCTATCTATCTATCTTTGAACCAGTGACAAAGGCTTTTGGAAGGATGAATTTGAGTCAGCTCAACAACGATGCAGAACTACAACTCCAAAACTCAAGGTCAATGCCCACCAAAATGAAAATAATTTTATGGTTGGGGGGTCACCACCACATTAGGATCTGTATTAAGGAGACGCAGCATTAGGAAAGTTGAGAACCACTGCTCTATCTATCTATCTATCTATCTATCTATCTATCTTTGAACCAGTGACAAAGGCTTTTGGAAGGATGAATCTGAGTCAGCTCAACAACGATGCAGAACTACAACTCCAAAACTCAAGGTCAATGGCCACCAAAACCTTCCAGTATTTTCTGTTGATCATGGGAGTTCTGTGTGCCAAGTTTGGCTCAATTCCATCCTTGGTGAAGTTCGGAATGGTCTTTGATTGTAGGTGAACTATAAATCCCAGCAACTACAACTCCCAAATGATGCAATCAATCTCCCCCAACCCCACCAGTATTCAAATGTGGGCGTATTGGGTATTTGTGCCAAATTTTGTCCAGTGAATGAAAATACAGTGATGAAGTAGCAACGAAAATAATGTTATGGTTGGGGGTCACCACAACATGAGGAACTGTAGTAAGGGGTCGCGGCGTTAGGAACGTTGAGAAACACTGCTTCAGATGGATGCTACTATTGATGCCGGATCTGGTGCAGAAATAGTCAACTGCTCTTCGTAGAAGCTCCCTTAAAAAGCCTATTTTGTTTTTATCTACTCTCACAGCATGGCCTCTGGGCTCTATTATTAAGCCTCCCCACATGCATTAAACATTGGTCACATATGACCTACCAACCATGTTTTCATCACTCCCGGCAGGAAGTCAAATAATTGGTGTTAATAATTGCCATCCCTTACAAATGCCATTGATTTCCTTGCCTTGGATTAGTCGCCAATGCTCCACTATTTTTGTCATGGGTTGTACATAGACAGACGCATGCAAATGAAAATATTATAAGCCCATCCTTCAGTAGGGAAATGTCCGTTTCCATTCTATGAATTTATAAAATAGCCAGTGTTATCCCATGGTTTTGATATGGTTTTGATATTTTAATATTCTTAACAAACCAAGATTTTTGTTTGGACTGACATTTATAAAAAAAAACCTCATCTGGGATACCAATCTTCTGATCTTCATCTGACTGAACCACGACACCCTCCCAATTTGGTGTCGTCTGCAAACTTGATGATCATGCCTTCTAACCCTTCACCGAGTTGTAGTTGCTAGGATTTATAGTTCATGACTTAAATCAAGAAATAGTTTTCTAAGATCTACAGAGACACTTGTTGGAACACCCCAGCAAGCGAGAGTCCAAAAGTGGCAGGCTCAATCCCAGAACCTCAATCCATGGCTGATACCAAATGAGAGACTCCCCCCCTCCCCCCCGGGCACACAGAAGACTGAACAGACTGCGCTCTGGCACCACGAGATGCAGAGCCAACCTTAAGAAATGGGGCCACAAAGTGGAATCCGCGGCATGCAAGTGTGGAGAAGAGCAAACCACTGACCACCTGCTGCAATGCAACCTGAGCCATGCCACAGGCACAGTGGAGGACCTCCTTGCGGCAACACCAGAGGCACTCCAAGAGACCAGATACTGGTCAAAGGACATTTAATCAACTACCTCGCTTACAAACTTTGTGCTTTGTCTGTCTGTCTGTTTGTTTGTTTGTTTGTTTTGTTTTGTTAAAAATGTAATCTGGTTGCTCCTGACACGATGAATAAAATAAATAGTTCGCCTACAATCAAAGACCATTCCGAACTTCACCAAGGATGGAATTGAGCCAAACTTGGCACACAGAACTCCCATGACCAACAGAAAATACTGGAAGGGTTTGATGGGAGTTGTAGTTCACCTACACCCAGGGAGCACTGGACTCAAACAATGATGGAGCTGGACCAACCTTGACACGAATGCACAATATGCCCAAATGTGAACGCTGTTGGAGTTTAGGGAAAATAGACCTTGACATTTGGGAGTTGTAGTTGCTGGGATCTATAGTTCACCTACAATCAAAGACCATCCTGAACTTCACCAAGGATGGAATTGAGCCAAACTTGGCACACAGAACTCCCATGACCAACGGAAAATACTGGAAGAGTTTGGTGAGCATTGACTTTGATTATGGGAGTTGTAGTTCACCTACATCCAGGGAGCACTGGACTCAAACAATGATGGATCTGAACCACACTTGGCACGAATACACAATATGCCCAAATGTGAACGCTGGTGGAGTTTAGGGAAAATAGACCTTGACATTTGGGAGTTGTAGTTGCTGGGATTTATATTTTTCCTACAATCAAAGACCATTCTGAACTTCACCAAGGATGAAATTGAGCCAAACTTGGCACACAGAACTCCCATGACCAACTCCCTCTATTGACATTGCAGGTTAGAGCGAGTGCCATGAACATGCAGCCAAAACACTGCCAATGTCCTCCCCAAACACTATGGCCCACCACCCAAGGAATGCTTTCATTCGGGGAGAATTCCATCCTAGATTTGACATGTTTCCTCCACCACAGGCAGGCATCCTAGGGTTCCTTGTGTGGAATTTGCATGACCCCGCCCACTGCTTCTCCCTTAACTCTTTCCTATGCCACAAAGAAAACAGAGAAATTTGTCAGAGACACACAACATGTCCAACTGTGCATGCAGGCATGGTTTGGGGAGGATTGACCCAAGATTCCGGGAATTGTAGTTCACCCACATCGTTATGTATTTTCTAATGGGAGCATTCATAATCAAAGACTGGCTTTCTCCTAATACATAGTGTTACTAATTAACTACATGATATTACCTAACACCCCGGACCCCCCAGTGGTGCAGTGGGTTAAACCCCTGTGCCAGCAGGTTTGAAGACCGACAGGTGGCAGGTGATGCACTCCAGGACAGGAAAAGCCCTCTGACTTTAAGCACCACACCATTGGATGAAAAACAATCCTTTTATTGAAGATAATTAAAAAGCAAAAAGGTAAAAAAACACTTCAAAGAAATAGGTAAATCCAATTAGGTAGGAAGATAAGCAGGAACAAAGTAATCCAGGGTAATAGTCCAGTGCAAAGTCCATAAAAACCAAGGCAAAACTTTCCAAATAAAATGCACAAAATCAGGAAACATGAACCCAAGGCATGAATATAGAACATAAAATCCAAGAATCAAAACCATGAAACAAAGGCACTTAAAACATGAATGTCCCAAGCAAAACTTCCATGAACAAGAACGAGATCTTGACTTGATTCCAAACGTGCTTCATCTGACTAATTATCCTGCACTTGTGACTTTTATCTCCTTGTTAGCTAAGTCTCTAGTGTTCAGAAATTGGTTTCATTTAGCTGAGAATTTCTTATCTTTTTCTCTTGGAGCCTGGCAGAACGCTGAAGCCACTGTTCGGCTCTCCTGTTTTGATGAATCTCCTCACGTCTATTTGCTCATTATCTATTTGCTCATTAATTTCTGCAGCTGGGCCAGATGCCAAGCTGTTTTCATGTTCCCTATCATGCAGGGGCGGCTTGTCCATTATGCGAAGTAAGCGGTCGCAGAACACTTTTTTTTGCCAGGGGCGCAGAGTCGCCTCTGTAAATGCCCCTCAACCACCACTTGAGGAGTGCCCCTTCAGCTCACAACAGCCCTAGCAGTCCGGGGGAAGCCTCGGCTTTCTTGCCTCGCTGCCAAGCGATCTTCTTCCCAAAGTGGCCGGGCCCTTGAGCCTCGACTAGCCCCTCTCGTTCCTGTTCCACCCGGCCACTGGGTGTGCAAGCAGAGCCGGCACTCAATCGTTCTCCGCATTCGACCAAGAGAGAGAGAGAGCCCCTTCGGCTGGAGGTATCTCCCACCTCCGCTCCCTCCTTTGTTTTTGCGCCTACCTTCAGGAAAGGTGGGCATCTCCACCTCTCTCTCTCTCTCTCTCTCTCTTGGTCCCAATGGCTGAGGAGAAAGTCAGGAGAAGAGGAGACTTTTGGTGCACACGCCGGGGTCTTCAGGCACGCCTCCGGACCCAAAGCGGGCCAGGCAAGGGAGCAAGTGCGGCAAGTGTAGTTACTGGGATGTATAGTTCACCTACAATGAAGGAGCATTCTGAACTCCACCAATGATGGAATTGAACCAAATATGGCACACAGAACTCCCACGACAAACAGAAAATATATATCAATGATTGGTTGGGGGGGGGGGCGCCAAAATACTGTTTGCTTACCGTTGAAAATTACCTAGGGCCGCCTCTGCTATCATGGGAACTCTCTAGTAACAATTCAGAAAGCACACCATCATCCCTACACACCTCAGAGACATTCTCATGGCAAACTACACTATGAACAGGGATCTCCTGGTCATTCTCTGTGTCAAGTTCACTGACCAAACCATTTCCATCTCGAAACTCATTGACATCACTCCACACAACCAGAGCTCCCTGATCCTGAAACACAATCACAGGCTGACCTCCAATAGCAGGTTCAAATCCGGGGAGAGCGGGGATGAGCTCCCTCTATCAGCCTCAGCTCCTCATGTGGGGACATGAGAGAAGCCTCCCACAAGGTTGGTAAAAACATCAAAACATCTGGGTGTCCCCTGAGCAACGTCCTTGCAGACGGCCAATTCTCTCCCACCAGAAGCGACTTGGCTCCTGACCTAACATCCCAAAACAAACAATGTCTTTTTCAAATAATCCAGGCACCACTGGGTACCCAAGCTAGTTAAGTAATAATGGCTACTCTAAATTAATATATATGATCTATTAAAAAGAGAAGGGGAAAGGGTTGGTGTGAGTAATAAAGGCATAAGGGAGAGATTTGCTAAACCAAATGGGCCAGGATGAGCAGAAGAAATATTGAGCTCCCTTTAGACTGCGCACAGAAGTGGCCAACTAGCCCCTCGGGAGTAATTGATTAGGTTTTTTTTTATTGTACTAACTAACATATTAAGTAAGGTTCAGTGCACTAAAAACTCATTAGCAAGGGCAATTGGGGACAAGTACAGTGAGTTCATTCAATGTGTTCTCATCAGGGCTGCCACCTCAAAGGTGCTTTGGATGGATCGCCATGAAGTCACCTGGCTTGCAGGACATTTGGACGTACGAGATGTGACCTCATGGGAATCATCACGGTTGCTGTTGTTCTTGTCATGACCTGACCCAGACCATAAGAACATCGAAACTGAGGCCTCGTTGTACCGTTCTGTATGTGGTGCGAGGCAGAATTCTGCCCTGAGATGTCTATTGTTCAGGCAATTAATAAATAATGGGGCTGATTAGTTAGTTGTCCTGATGTCTCCTTGGCATGGCTGCCTTGTTGGCTCACAGATCTACAACATCCAATAAGCACCAGTAATAGATTCATCTGTCAACATTATGCAGAATTCTGTCAGCAATTTGGACATTAGGCATTGAAGGTATATACAGATCTGGTGCATCAGGAAGTTTTATTAACCTTACATAGGTGTGGTCATGTAAGGAAAATCCGGAAAATCCTGCAAATCTCTTGGGAAGACAGGCGGACAAACGTCAGTGTGCTGGAAGAAGCAAAGACCACCAGCATTGAAGCGATGGTCCTCCGCCACCAACTCCGCTGGACCGGCCATGTCGTCCGGATGCCCGACCACCGTCTTCCAAAGCAGTTGCTCTATTCCGAACACAAGAACGGAAAATGGAATGTTGGTGGCCAGGAAAAGAGATTTAAAGACGGGCTCAAAGCCAACCTTAAAATCTCTGGCATAGACACTGAGAACTGGGAAGCCCTGGCTCTTGACCACTCCAGTTGGAGGTCAGCTGTGACCAGCAGTGCTGCAGAATTTGAGGAGGCACGAATGGAGGGTGAAAGGGAGAAGCGTGCCAAGAGGAAGGCGCGTCAAGCCAACCCCGACCGAGACCGCCTTCTATCTGCAAACTAATGTCTTCACTGCAGGAGAAGATGCGGGTCAGGGATAGGGCTCCACAACCACATACAGACCCACAAGAATGTTGGAAGACAATCATCCTCGGAAAACGAGGGATCGCCTAAGAAGAAAGGTGTGGTTATAGGAGAGAAAGAGTTGATTGTGTGTGCCTTATTACTAGAGTACCTGGAAGCATTACTAGTGTGGTGGAGACTCCTTCTTTGGAAGCTTTTAAACAGAGGCTGGATGGCCATCTCTCAGGGATGCTTTGAATGCAATATTCCTGCTTCTTGGCAGAATGGGGTTGGACTGGATGGCCCATGAGGTCTCTTCCAACTCTAGGATTCTATGATTCTAGATCAGGGTTGAGGAATGTCTAGCCCTCCAGATGTTTTGGACCTCAGTTCTCATAATCCTTTCCTATCGGCCATACTGTTGCACCTCAGCTGGGGTTCACCTTGCTCAAGCACTCACCAGGAAGCCCAACATAGAAATAAACAGTTTATTGAAAAAGGGCACGCAGTAAAAGAGTAAAAAATCCAAATAGGTAAGATAAAAGGAGCCTAAAAAAAAAAACAGAAATAAAACTGCAATGCCAAGGTTAAAGCATGAATATGAATCCAAGGAGCAGGGTAAACTTGTACGCTTGAATAATCCAAAGACAAGGAATAAAACATCCACTTAAGTGATCCAAGAATCAAAGAACAATCATTAGCTCGAGTTTATGGTAAAAATCCCCAAGACTTAAAGCAAAACTTGACCAGGACATGACTTGACATGGGAACCAAGGCAAGAGCTCCTTGTTCTAATTGCTTAGCTGCTTGATCTAAAAACTGAAAGCAGTTTTCTCCCTTATTAAAGACAGCAGTGTATACTCTCCCCCAACCTATTCAACTTGTATGCAGAACACATCATGCAAAGATGTGCAGGGCTTGACAAATGCAAGGCTGGGGTAAAAATTGCTGGAAGAAACATTAACAACCCTAGATATGCAGATGACACCACTTTGATGGCCGAAAGCGAGGTGGAGCTGAGGAGCCTTCTCAACAAGGGGAAAGGAGAAAGCGCAAAAGCTGGGTTGCAGCTAAACATAACCCTCCTGTTTGCTGCGGAAGCTCCTGGGATAAAGATGCTGTCTGGATGGACCCTTTGTGTAAATACCATGGAACCCTGGGATTTGCAGTTTGGTGAGCCACTACCACTCTTCGACAGAGAAGGTCAAAAAAAAGATGCCACTGTGATGTCCTGGTTTTCATGTTGGGGGGTCTCTCAAAGCAGTTGCTCTATTCCGAACTCAAGAATGAAAACGTAATGTTGGTGGGCAGGAAAAGAGATTTAAAGACGGGCTCAAAGCCAACCTTAAAAACTCTGGCATAGACACTGAGAAATGGGAAGCCCTGGCCCTTGAGCACTCCAGTTGGAGGTCAGCTGTGACCAGCAATGCTGCAGAATTTGAAGAGGCACAAATGGAGGGTGAAAGAGAAATGTGCCAAGAGGAAGGCTGGTCAAGCCAACCGTCTACCTGGAAAACAATGCCCCCACTGTGGGAGAACATGCAGGTCAGGAATAGGGCTCTACAGTCACCTACGGACCCACCACCAGGACACTACACTTGGAGGACCATCATTCTCGGACTACAAGGGATCACCTAAGTAAGTAAGTAAGTAAGTTGGGGGATCCGCAACTAAGGAGGGCACCATCATCATCATCATCATCATCATCATCATCATCATCATCATCATCATTTAATAACTTATTAATCGCCCTCCATCCTAGAATGCTCCAGGCAATTTACAGCTAAATTACAAAAGATAAAATACATACATGCAAAAATTAAAAATCAACAGAGATCGAATGCTCTAGTAAAAAGCCAGGTCTTAAGTGCGAGAGTAAAAGGTCCTAAGTCACGCATGGCTCTCATGTAGGGCGGCAAGGAATTCCACAAGGCAGGGGCAGAAAGAGAGAAAGCCCATCTGCGCCTGGTCCTTTCCAAGGGCACTTCTCTAGGACCCGGTATATAGAGTAAGTCATGTTGGGCTGGTCGTTGCGACCTCCGATGATGGGAGAAGGAGAGGCGGTCCCTAAGGTACGATGGACCCTGGCCGTAAAGAGTTTTAAAGGTCAGAACTAGCATCTTAGACAGGCCACGGTACTCAGTTGGAAGCCAATGTAAATGTTGCAGCACTGGTGTTATATGGCATTTCATGGGCGTTCTTGTGAGTAACCTGGCTGCCGCATTCTGAACAATACGAAGCTTTCGGGTCGTAGACATCGGAAGGCCCACAAACAGGGCGTTGCAATAGTCCAGCCTAGATGTGACCGTGGCATGGATGACAGTTGCCAGAGCCTCGTCAATAGGTAGGGTGCCAGTTGCCTCGCTTGTCGTAGATGGAAAAAGGCCTGTTTGCTGGCAGCAGCCACCTGAGCTTCCATTGTCAGCTGTGAATCCAGGACGACACCTAAGCTCTTAACAGTGGTAGATGGAGATAGGACGGCACCATCGAAGGTGGGTAACGGATGAGTCAGACATGCTGGGCGGCCATGCCAGAGAATCTCAGTCTTCACCGGGTTCACCTTCAGTCTGCTAGCACGTAGCCAGTTTGACAGAGCTTCCAGACATCGGGTGAAATTGTCTAGAATTGACATTGCTCCAGGCTCCAGGCGCAGAAGAAGTTGGGTATCGTCCACATATTGGTAGCAGTCCAGGCCGAAACTCCAAGCAAAACTAGCAAGGGGTCTAACATAGTTGTTGAAGAGAAGAGAAGAGAGAATTGCACCTCGGGGGACCCCACATAGGAGGGGGGATCTATCGGAGACTTGATCCATGTACTCCACGCATTGGCTCCGGTTCCGGAGAAATGAGTTGAACCAATTGAGGGCCTGACCTTGCCCCCAAATCAGGGGGTTGGCCCTCTGCTATCTCTTCGAGGGCTATTTTAGGAACGTCTGCTCCTTGGACATCTCCTGAATGATCCGCATCCTGAAATGCTTACTCATTTCTCCTTCAAGCTTTCTGTCTGGCCGCCTGCCTGGAAGGCGTGAACCTTGGACTACTGTCGAGAAGAGGACAAAAAAAGACCGGAGAGGAAGCCGGCTCTTGAGGTTGATGGCTGGTTGGTTACCAAGGCAACTGGGCCTTCCTCGAAATAATTGCTTGTCACACCGACAACACCCTCTCCTCCGTTTTGTGCAGCAAACTGGCCAGCATTTCATTAGAAGAGGCATGCTTTTTTCCAAAATAATAGTAATACAAATAATGAAGCTGCCAGAATTTAGCATGTTCTGAATGCAAGCAAAAAAACCAAGGCTGGCCCTCTTTGCATTTTTAGTGGAAACACCAAAACACAAGAGTTAGAGCTGTAGTTGCTCTACAATGGCTATTTTGCCAGCATCCACTTTACAAGGGAGTGAGTTGATTTTTTCCTCCCTATATGCATGATCTTGGAGGAAACGAAGGTTGTGATGATTCCTTCTAAATATTTTGCACACATATAGAAACTGTGCTGTCGCACGCTGGGCCTGTGCATCAGAGTGTAGACAGGACATAAATTCTGTGTGTCCAGCGGGACGCCGGGGCTGCCTCAGATTAAAGGCCCTTGGATTTCCTTAAAACAGAGTCTTTAGATTGCTTAAAGGTTCAACAAAGTTCTTTATTAATGAAAACAAACAGGGATTTATAGTTCATCTATAATCAAAGGGCATTCTGAACTTCACCAATGATGGAATTGAACCAAACCTATCACACAGAACTAGGCCTGGGTAACAACGGAAAAATTTGTTTCTAAAATCGATTCGTTTTTTTGGGGTTTTTTGCGTTTTGTTATTTAAAATAATTACAAAATTTTCCTTTTAAAAAGTTCGATATTTACGAAATTTCGTAAATGTGAAAAAAATTACCAAACATTAACGAATCGATTTCCAAAACAATAACGAATCGATTCGTTAATGGTGGACGCGACTGCGAAATACGCTAAAAAACCTCCAAAAACTTCTGAAGCTTCCCTCTCCCTCTGTTGTTGACTGTTGGTGTGATATTATAATTTTTTTTCACTAATTAAACAAAAAACAACCATAAAACTTGCCCCAGACATGCGGAAATAATAACGAAACGACCTCAAAACAATAACGAAACGAATACAATAACGAAATACGAAGCATTTACAAAACGTATTTAAAAATTCGTTTTTTAAAAAAATTGCTCCAGAATGGTTCGTTATTGCTTCGTAATTGAAAAAATTAACGAATTATTAACGAATTACGAATTAACGAAACGAAACCGCCCAGCCCTACACAGAACCCCTATGGCCAACAGAAAATACTGAAAGGGTTTGGTGGGCATTGACCTTGAGTTTTGGAGTTGTAGTTCAACTACATCCAGAGATCATTTTGGACTCAAATATAAAAATGTAAAATCACAATAATTTAAACACAGAAAATAAATCACAGTGGGCAGGGCCAGTAGCAAAGATTAAAAAGTTAAGATGTAGTGGTCAACCCCCCCCCCCCCCCCCAAGTTCATCTGGGTTCAGGGCCATTTCAGGTGAGGAACTATAGGAACAGGGCTGATTTTCCATGGTGCGCATCTGCAGAACTCTTGAGTGTATCCATATTATGTCCAAGCTTTGTCCCGAAAGCCAGAGCACAAATTGCAGCCGGTCATTACAGCCTCTTGAATCCCCTCTTCTTGTCAAGCCCAGCAGTGGTCTGCGTTGATTGACCGTTTATTCGTAATACTTCTATTAATATTTATAAAGCTTCAATAATGCATGAGTCCCTGTACCTGATGGACCATATGTTGCCCTCTGTCCTATATATCCGGGCACCTGAGCTGACGGAGCCTATTTATTTATTTATTTATTTATTTCGTGTACTTCTATCCCGCCCTTCTCAACCCCCGAGGGGGGACTCAGGGCGGTTTACAGAAAGGCACAACTCGATGCCTGCACAACATACACATAACGTATAAAACCATAGTTAAAACAATTATCACAGTTAAAAACAATCAGTATATAACACATCAATAAAACTATTCTCATGCTCAGCGTTCGTCTTTCAGAGTTCCATAATTCCATTCCATTAGTCAATTCCTGTCCCTTGTCAAAGTCCTTTCTCTATCTGCCAGATTGTCCAAATGCCTGGTCCCAAATCCATATTTTCATTTTTTTCCTGAAGGAAAGGAGTGATGTCGCTAATCTAATTTCCCCGGGGAGTGAATTCCACAGGTGGGGGGCCACCACCGAGAAGGCCCTGCTCCTCGTCCCCGCCAATCTCACTTGTGATAGAGGCAGGGTCGAGAGCAGGGCCTCCCCAGAAGATCTTAGATTCCGGGGTGGGACGTAGAGGGAGATCCGTTTGGACAGATACACTGGACTGGAACCATATAGGGTTTTGTACGTGAAAACCAGCACCTTGAATTGTGCTCGGAATTGGATCGGCAGCCAGTGGAGCTGACACAACAGGGGGGGGGGGGTGTGTGCTCCCTGTATGATGCTCCGGTGAGCAGTCTGGCTGCCTCCCACTGGACTAGTTGGAGTTTCCGAACAGTCTTCAAAGGCAACCCCACGTAGAGTGTGTTGCAGTAATCTAATCGGGATGTAACAAGAGCGTGGACCACCGTGGCCAGATCCAACTTCCCAAGGTCCTATGTCCAGCCAAGGTATGATCTTGTGGTAGGACGAACGAGGGCAACATCTCCCCTCCATTTCCATCTCATTAGTCATCGAGGCACATCTCTGGCCTTCTCCAACCCAAACCTCTGGGATTTGCCTTTCCTCTCAAAATTGAGGATTTTAAGGCAAATAGTCATTAGCTTATGTTTGGTTTATTAGATATCGTTTTTGATCGTGACCCCTCTCCTTTCTGATCGTGATTTAGGCATGTTTGCTGTCTTTGAGACAACGGCTAGGGAGATATTTTTGTATTATTTGCATTTTTAAAGTGTCGGTATCCATGCTGAGGGGCACAGATGACTGCAAATTAACTTTTAATGGTATGCATCTGAATGAATAAATAATGCATCGTGATAAATAGCTTTGGGAGATGGCATTTGGATGGGAAAGGTACTGAATATGGATTTTTAAAAGTAATAATATTCCCGAACAGCATTTTGAATTACACACTTAGTTGGGCACGTCTAAAGCTCAGATGTATCTGCCTGACACATTTCAGCATTGGAGGGAGAGAAGTCAAACAGAGTGTATATATGTATACAGTCACATTCAATATATATATGCCTTGTATTGCTTCTGTCCAGTTAGTCATTATTAGGCTATAACACAGTATGGACTGAGCATTCCTTATCTGGAAACCCAAGTCCTCTAAAGCTCATGTTGTCCATATAGGAAGCATTTTAATTATTTGCTTTGTGCACAAAATTATTTAAAATAGTTTGATGGTGCAACGGGTAAAACCGCTGAGCTGCTGAACTTGTTGACCGAAAGGTAGGTGGTTGGAATCGGGATGTAACAAGAGCGTGGACCACCGTGGCCAGATCCAACTTCCCAAGGTCCTATGTCCAGCCAAGGTATGATCTTGTGGTAGGACGAACGAGGGCAACATCTCCCCTCCATTTCCATCTCATTAGTCATCGAGGCACATCTTGATGTGCCTCGATGAGCAGGGTGAGCTCCTGCTGTTATCTCCAGCTTTTGCCAACCTAGAAGTTCGAAAACATGCAAATGTGAGTAGATCCAGGGGCGGCTCGTCCATTACGCGAAGTAAGCGGTCGCAGGACACTTTTTTTGCCAGGGGTGCAGAGGCGCCTCTGTAAATGCCCCTCGACCACCACTTGAGGAGCGTCCCCTCAGCTCACAACAGCCCTAGCAGTCCGGGGGGAGCCTTGGCAAGAAAGAGAGAGAGAGAGAGCGCCCCTCCGGCTGGAGGTATCTCCCACCTCTCTCTCTCTCTCTCTCTCTCTCTCTCTCTCTTGGTCCCAATGGCTGAGGAGAAAGTCAGGAGGTCTTCAGGCACGCCTCCGGACCCAAAGCGGGCCAGGCAAGGGAGCAAGTGCGGCAAGTGTTGTTACTGGGATGTATAGTTCACCTACAATCAAAGAGCATTCTGAACTCCACCAATGATGGAATTGAACTAAATATGGCACACAGAACTCCCACAATGAACAGAAAATATACATCAATGATTGGTTGGGGTGGGGGGCGCCAAAATACTGTTTGCTTACCACTGAAAATTACCTAGGGCCGCCTCTGAGTAGATCAATAGGGAGCACTTCTGTGGGAAGGTAATGGCACTCCATGCAGTCATGCTGACCACATGACCTTGGAGGTGGCTATGGACAATGCCGGTTCTTCGGCTTAGGAATGGAGATGAGCACCACTGCCCAGAGTTAGACACGACTTAACTTTATGATTCAATTTTTCTTGTTACAGGGAGGTGGGGAGATGAACAGCAAATGCTACATTCCAACCACCCTGAGTCCCTCTGGGGAGAGAGGGTGGAGTATAAATAAAGTTGTTGTTGTTGTTGTTGTTGTTGTTGTTGTTGTTGTTGTTGTGCATGCTATTTTTGATTGTGAAACCATGCAAAGGGCAGAAGTTCATGGTGGGATCTTTGGGTTCTTGAGTTTTCCTTCAGAGTAGACAATTATTTATTCAGGTTGCTAAGGGAGGAAAAGAATATGACAGCAAGGAACAGTTCTGTATGGGATTTGTCCCTGGATTTTCTGATGTAAAGGTTTGGCACTGTGTCCAGCCTTTGATCGTGCCTGCACCTAATTTGATTGCGCCTGCACCTGATCACACTGGGGATTGTGGGCCTGCTAGTCAGCCTGATGGCACTGGGGATTCTGGCCCTGCAAGCCAGCAAGAGATATTAAGCCCTGAAACGGATTGGTCTCTGTCTGAAGGCCACATTCCAGAAGGGCAGTTTGTTAGGGAAGCAAGGTCAGAAGCAGAACTGAGCTCAGAGGATGAGAGTCCAGGTGGACAGACTAATGAGCCGTTAGAGAGGAGATTTATGTTTTGTCAACACAGAGGTTCTCAGGAGAGTTTGAGAAGGTCAAGACGCCTATTATCCAAAAAGTCCTTATGAGTTTCTCGGGGAGAAGGCATGATTTTCTGTCTATATTAGCAAGAGCAGCAGGCTTTTTCGCCAGTCTAGGCAATGTTGATGTTTGAGGAAGTCAAGCCTGCTAAAGGATTTCTAGTTCCATGTTTCCTTTGGCTTATGTTCCATGCTTCCAAGTTTTTAAAGACTGTTCCTGAATCTCATGTTTTGGATTTATTCTGCGTTTGTATTCTGGGTTTCAATGCTATTATTTATTATTTATTTACTATGCTTGTGTACCACCCCACTCAGCCTGGAGGCAACTCGAGGCGGTTTACATTTGGCAATCAATGCCGCACAAGATAATATACAGTCAAAAACAATTATATATAATATAAACCGTATAAAAACAATAACAATAAGCAGCATCTCATCATTAAAATCATTTTCCATTGCATTGTCCTGTCGTTCCATGAGTCTCAATCAGTTATACTGCGTCTGCAAATGCCTGCTCGAACAGCCAGGTCTTAACTCTCTTTTCCTGTCCTCGAAATGTCAGGAGGGAGGGGGCTGATCTAATGTCCCTAGGGAGGGTGTTCCATAGCCAGGGGGCCACCGCTGAGAAGGCCCTGTCTCTTGTTCCTGCCAATCGGATCTGCGAAGAAGGCAGGACCGAGAGCAGGGCCTCTCCAGACGATCTGAAACACCTAGATGGTTCATAGGAAGAGATGCGTTCAGACAGGTAAACTAGGCCAGAACCATTTAGGGCTACTCTTGTACTTTGAATTCTGTAGACTATTTCTGACATTTAGACTTTGGTTTTTTATACTGTTTTACTAAACTGCTATATATGTGTCTCTCTGTGTGTTCTTCAATAAACCACTTTGCTATTTTACCCTGGATTGGAGTGTGTGTTAAGTACAGGGGTGTTTCCCAGCCTTCGAGTACAACACCAGTAGCAATGGGGAAGCATAGGGTGCATCTACACCAGGGGCTCCCAACCTTTGGTCCTCCAGGTGTTTTTGACTTCAGCTCCCACAATTCCTTGCAGCTGGGAATTCTGGGAGTTGAAGCCCAAAACACCTGGAGGACCAAAGACTGGTGTGAAGATCCCTTACCTTGCCAGCCGGGGGTGGCAGGGCCTAGGAAGAGACAGGCTAGGTAGTTTCAGCTTAGAAGGCCTGGCAGAGAGCTGCAGGAGCCATCTTAGTTTAGGGAAGACTGCAGTTCAGAGAGGGGGAGTGGCCTAGGCCTGAGCCAGCCCAGCAACAGCCAGGATTGGTTTGGAAAAGGGGGGCGGAGTTGGAGGGAAAGAGAGAAGCTTATTTTGACAGTTCAGTTCAGTTCTGGGTGATGTTAGAGTAGGATTAGAGTTTTAGGAGTCTCTGTTAGGAAATAGGCAGCTTGCCTGTAGTTTGCACAGCAAAGTAGGCTGGGCAGACTGGTTAAAGCTATTTTAGAAAAGAAAATAGCTGGGTTTTTGTAATAGGAACTGTAACAAAGATAGAATCATTCTCTCATGCAACCGATATGCTTTTAAGAACAAAGAACACTTTAATTGTAACAGCCAAGCCTATTCAACTGCATTCGCTTTATTCTGTAACTTGTATTCAATAAACCTTTTCTTGTTATTTTTAAAACTTAAGCCTGAGTCAAGTGCCATTTGTAGATTCAGTCCCTTTTCTTTTTAAATCAACCTCTCCTGGTTCCCCTCAAAGAAGCCCTTGTTAATACACAGTGTTTGGTGGTCTTAGAAAAGCCTTTCTAGTATTTTAAATAGCTAGAGGGTTCCTGATTCTTTTAGTTTATGGTGGCAGCGAAGGTTTTAATAAAGAGACATCCCCTCAAACGCAATAAGTGCCAAAGTGGTGTGGATTCCTTATTAAAGGAGGGACAGCGGTGGGATCTGTTTGCCCCCTGTCCAGTCATATTGTTTGGCCATAAAGACTGTCTTTATGATAAGGGGTAGATGGTGGGATTGATCGCATTGCCATCTGCCTGGTTATTATAATTGGTGGGGCAGTGGTGGGATTGCTTGACCCCCTGCCCAGACGGCCATCGAGTGTATCTTTATAACTGGGAACTACTGATCTACACAGTTGGAATGAATGCTGTCTGATACCACTTAAATTGCCATGGCTCTTGCTATGGAATCACACGCTTGTAGTTTTACAAGCTCTTTAGCTTCCTCTGTTAAAGAGTGTTGGTGCTTCACAACATCTCATAACCTTGAGTCATGGCAATTAAAGCAGAGCCAAATTACATTTATTCTAAAGAGGAGCCCATAGGCCATCTTTATTTATTTAATGGATACTGATGCAGGAGTAAGATGGGTAGTGCTTACATCCAGCTGGCATGGTGCTGAAAGGACAGCGCCTCAAGACAACTAAGGAGGGCCTTTGGAGCTGGAGGGATGGAAGCAAGCCTTGGCACCCCAAATTTGGGCCACATTGGACACCCCGACACCAAGAATCTGCTTAAGCAACTGAGTGGGGGAAAGGAAGTGGCCTGAGACTGTTAGGAAGGGTGGGAGTTGACATCCAAAACACCTGGAGGGTCCAAGTTGGCCCACGCTTGGTCTAATGGATAATATCTCATCGTGACCTAGGTCAACTCTTTGGGGAGCCAAAGGTCTTCCCTCTACCCTCGCCTCCCAGGTGCCTCCAAAAGAGAAGAGGAAGGGGAGATCTGCTTTCCCTCTAAGCTTTCTCCTCTTCCCTCCCCATGTTGTTGTTTCTTCGTTCAGTCGCTTCCAACTCTTTGTGACCTCATGGACCAGCCCATGCCAGAGCTCCCTGTTGACTGTGGCCACCCCAGCTCCTTCAGAGTCAAGCCAGTCCCTTCAAGGATACCATCCATCCATCAATCTTGCCCTTGGTCGGCCCCTTTTCCTTTTTCCTTCCATTTTCCCCAGCATCATTGTCTTCTCCAAGCTTTCCTGTCTTCTCATGATGTGGCCAAAGGACTTCATCTTTGCCTCTATTATCCTTCCCTCCAGTGAGCAGTTGGGCTTTATTTCCTGGAGGGTGAACTGATTTGATCTTCTCGCGGTCCAAGGCACTCTCAGAATTTTCCTCCAACACCACAGTTCCAAAGCATCTTTCTTCCTTCGCTCAGTCTTCCTTATGGTCCAGCTCTCACATTCATAGGTTACTACAGGGAATACCATTGCTTTAACTATGTGGATCTTTGTTACCAATGTGATGTCTTTACTCTTCAACAATTTTCATCCCAGCCTGGCATTCGTCAAGCCCCGCACATCGCACTATGTGTTCTGCATACAAGTTGAATAGGGAGGGGGAGAGGATACAACCCTACAGTACACTTTTCCCATCTTGAACCAGTTTGTTGTTCCAGGTTTTAAGATCCCTCTTGAAAATTTCTAAGGTGGGGGGCCTTCCTAATCTCTCCGGGCAATGAGTTCCAGAGTCAGGGGTCCACTGAGGAGAAGGCTCTCTCCCTTGTGCTTACAAGATGAGCCTGTGATAATGGCAAGGGTGAAAGGAGAGCCTCCCCCGAGGATCTAAGAGCTCGGGCTGGTTCATGGAGAGAGTTCCGGTCAAACTACAGGAAAGGAGATTCCATCTGAACATTAGGATGAACTTCCTGACTGTGAGAGATGTTCAGCAGTGGAACTCTCTGCCCCGGAGTGTGGTGGAGGCTCCTTCTTTGGAGGCTTTGAAACAGAGGCTGGATGGCCATCTGTTGGGGGTGCTTTGAATGCAGTTTTCCTGCTTCTTGGCAGGAGTTTGGACTGGATGGCTCATGGGGTCTCTTCCAACTCTATGATTCTAAGTTCTTGGTGAGATGTATGGGGAGACCAAATCACCTTGTTTGTCTCCTGAGGAATCTGTATAATGTCCAAGTAGCAACAGCAAAAGGGAGTCCCCGGTGGTGCAGTGGGTTAAACCGCTGAGCTTGTTGACCCAAAGGTCACAAGTTCGAATCTGGAAAGTGGCGTGAGTTTGCGCCGTCAGCCCCAATTTCTGCCAACCTAGCAGTTCAAAAACATCCAAATGTGATTAGATCGATAGGTGCCGCTCCAGCAGGAAGGTAACGGCACTCCATGCAGTCATGCCAGCCACATGACCTTGGAGGTGTCTACAGACAACGCCGACTCTTTGGCTTAGAAATGGAGATGAGCACCAACCCCCAGAGTCAGACATGACTGGTCTTAATGTCAGGTGACAACTTTCCCTTAACAACAGTAAGACCTGACCTCCCTATGACTTCCTCTCATATACCTTGGGAAGTCTGATCTGGCCACAGTGGTCCACGTTCTTGTTACATCCCGAATAGACTACTGCAATGCTCTCTACGTGGGGTTGCCCTTGAAAACTGTTCGGAAACTTCAACTAGTCCAGCGAGAGGCAGCCAGACTGCTCACTGGAGCGACATACAGGGAGCATACCACCCACCTGTTGTGCCAGCTCCACTGGCTGCCGGTTCAGTTCCGAGCACAATTCAAGGTCCTGGTTTTGACCTACAAAACCCTGTACGGTTCCGGTCCAGTGTATCTGTCCGAACGTATCTCCCTCTACGTCCCACCCCAGAGTCTGAGATCATCTGGGGAGGCCCTGCTCTCGACCCCACCACTGTCACAAGTGAGGCTGGTGGGGACGAGGAGCAGGACTTTCTCGGTGGTGGCCCCTCACCTGTGGAACTCACTCCCGGGGGAAATCAGGGCATCATCATCCCTCCTCTCCTTCAGGAGGAGGGTGAAGACGTGGTTATGGGACCAGGCCTTTGGGCAATCTGGCAATTAAATAAGACAATCAGGCGAATAAGACCAACAGGATTGAGAAAGTGGAACTGAAAATTAGAACTATGAGTTAGCAAACGCTGACCATGTAGGAAGAGGAACTGGGTTTGTATTGGTTTTATTGATTTTATTGATTTTATTGGTATAATGCATGAATTGTTGTTAACTGTGAATTGATGTAATTTTGTGTTTTGATTGTTCTGTGATGCAGGCATCAAATTGTGCCTTTGCTTTTGTAAGCCGCCCTAAAAGCCGCCATAAAAGAACCCCGAAAAAAAATATACATGGTCCTCATCATGTCTCCTCTCAGCCTTTTCTTCTTCAGGCTAAACATCCCCAGCTCTTTAAGCCGCTCCTCATAGGGCTTGTTCTCCAGATCATTTGAGTCACCCTCCTCTGGACGCATTCCAGCTTGTCAATATCTCTTTTCAATAGTGGTGCCCAGAACTGGACACAACATTCCAGGTGCCACCCTTTATTATGACCCACCCAGTCCAAGGCTTGAGAGTGGTCCCCTCCCCATGCACCCCTCTTTTGTGCCAAGGCTGAGCCTCCAAGAGGAGAGGCGTGTGCGCCTTGGTGCCTTGCAGAGAGAAAGAAAGAAGGAGAAAGAGAAGGAGAAAGAAAGAAAGAAAGAAAGAAAGAAAGAAAGAAAGAAAGAAAGAAAGAAAGAAAGAAAGAGAGGTGGGTGTGGCAGGAGGGGAAAGCGCCCTTCCTGGCCGGGCTGGCAGCCTCTCTGGCAGGGAGGGGGGCTTGGGGAGGGCTCCTTAGCCAGCCACTCCCCCCTGGCCACTTGTGGCAGCTGCACTGCGCTTGGGGAAGGGTCTAGGGAAGGGCCCCCTCCTCCCTCTCCAAGCCCATTCGCCCCTTTGCGCCGGGCGCATCACTTCCGGATCAATTCTGCAGTATCCTTTCCCCACCCTTTTATCCCCTCCCCACTCCTTGAAAAATCAGCTGGAGGAGAGGAACTTGAACCCACCCACCCACCCACCCACGCGTGCCCACATCCCTCCTCCTCCTCCTCGCCCACCTCCCCTTTTTCCACTCACACTCACTCAGTGCCTCCAGCCGCACTCAACTTCTGTGCCTCTCCAAGCCTGCCTCTTCCTTCCATACAAAGGCTTTGGGGGGTCTTTGGAGAGCCCACCGCCCAGCCATGGCTGAGAAGGAGGAGGAGGTCCCGGCTTTCTTCAAGAACCTGGGCTCCGGCAGCCCCAAACCCCGGCAGAAATTCTGCGGCATGTTCTGCCCCGTGGAAGGCTCCCTGGAGAACAAGACCATCGACTTCGGGTCCCTCTCGGGGTCCCGCGGGGGGGCCAAGGGGGCCGTGGTGGCCCAGCAGAGGGACGTGGCTCACCTGGGCGGCAGGTGGGAGACCCCCGTGGAAGCAGGAGGCCGGAAGGTGGAGATCCGGAGAGCCACCGGCAAGGAAGCCCTGCAGAACCTCAGCGACAAGGTGAGCAAGGGGGAGGATGAGGAGGGCTGGGCTTGGGGGGTGATGAGGCTGCCTACCCAAAAGGATGAGCTTCTTCTCTGGTCTAAGATTCTTTTCTGGTCTGAGCTTCTTCTCTGGTCTAAGATTCTTCTCTTCTCTGGTCTGAGCTTCTTCTCTGGTCTAAGATTCTTCTCTTCTCTGATCTAAGGTTCTTTTCTGGTCTGAGCTTCTTTTCTGGTCTAAGCTTCTCTGGTCTGAGCGTCTTCTCTGGTCTGAGCTTCTTCTCTGGTCTAAGATTCTTCTCTTCTCTGATCTAAGGTTCTTCTCTGGTCTGAGCTTCTTTTCTGGTCTAAGCTTCTCTGGTCTGAGCGTCTTCTCTGGTCTGAGCTTCTTCTCTGGTCTAAGGTTCTTCTCTTCTCTGGTCTGAGTTCCTTCTCTGGTCTGAGCTTCTTCTCTGGTCTGAGCGTCTTCTCTGGTCTAAGGTTCTTCTCTTCTCTGGTCTGAGTTCCTTCTCTGGTCTGAGTTCCTTCTCTGGTCTAAGCTTCTTCTCTGGTCTGAGCTTCTTCTCTGATCTGAGCTTCTTCTCTAGTCTAAGCTTCTTCTCTGATCTGAGCTTCTTCTCTGGTCTAAGGTTCTTCTCTGGTCTGAGCTTCTTCTCTGATCTGAGCTTCTTCTCTGGTCTAAGCTTCTTCTCTGATCTGAGCTTCTTCTCTGGTCTAAGGTTCTTCTCTGGTCTGAGCTTCTTCTCTGATCTGAGCTTCTTCTCTAGTCTAAGCTTCTTCTCTGGTCTGAGGTTCTTCGCTAGTCTGAGGTTCTTCTCTGATCTGAGCTTCTTCTCTGGTCTAAGGTTCTTCTCTGGTCTGAGCTTCTTCTCTGGTCTGAGCTTCTTCTCTGGTCTGAGCTTCTTCTCTGGTCTGAACTTCTTCTCTGGTCTAAGCTTCTTGTCTGGTCTAAGCTTCTTGTCTGGTCTGAGCTTCTCTTCACTGGTCTAAGCTTCTTCTCTGGTCTGAGCTTCTTCTCTGGTCTGAGCTTCTTCTCTGGTCTAAGACTCTTCTCTGGTCTGAGGTTCTTCTCTAGTCTGAGTTTCTTCCCTGGTCTAAGCTTCTTCTCTGGTCTGAGCTTCTTCTCTGGTCTGAAGTTCTTCTCTGGTCTAAGCTTCTTCTCTGGTCTAAGCTTCTTGTCTGGTCTGAGCTTCTCTTCCCTGGTCTAAGCTTCTTCTCTGGTCTGAGCTTCTTCTCGGTTTAAGATTCTTCTCTGGTCTAAGCTTCTCTGGTCTGAGCGTTTTCTCTGGTCTGAGCGTTTTCTCTGATCTGAGCTTCTTCTCTGGTCTGAGCTTCTTCTCTGGTCTGAGCTTCTTCTCTTCTCTGGTCTAAGCTTCTTCTCTGGTCTGAGCTTCTTCTCTGGTCTAAGCTTCTTCTCTGGTCTGAGCTTCTTCTCTGGTCTAAGCTTCTTAGACCAGAGAAGAAGGATATCTGCTTGCCCATCCCCCTCCAAACACCCCACCTTGTCTTGCCCAGCACTTTTAATTTTAATTATTACATTTGGCCCGGCCATTGTTTTTAATTGCGTAATTGGGTGTTGTTAATTGTTATTGCTTTGTTTCTTTCTCTTTTTTTGAGTTATTGTGTTGTTGTCGCTGCTGTTTTTATTGTTGTATTTGGGCTCGGCCTCTTGTAGGCCGCACCGAGTCCTTCGGGAGATGGTAGCGGGGTACAAATAAAGGATTATTATTATTATTATTATTATTATTATTATTATTCTCTGGTCTAAGCTTCTTCTCTGGTCCCTAAAAAAGCCACATTGGTTAGAGCCCTTTTAGCAAGACGCAGATGTCCTTTTTTCCAAGGATCTTGGACAGGGGTGGGCAACTGTGGGAAGCTGTAGATCTGCATTAGTCCCCCCACAGGAGACCTCCTGCACCTGGTCCCACCAATAATAATAATAATAATAATAATAATAATAATAATAATAATAATAGGGTTGTTGTAGGTTTTTTCGGGCTATATGGCCATGTTCTAGAGGCATTCTCTCCTGATGTTTTGCCTGCATCTATGGCAAGCATCCTTATGACCATATAGCCTGAAAAAACCTACAACAACCCAGTGATTCTGGCCATGAAAGCCTTCGACAATACAACAACAACAACAACAATAATAATGTAAGGCCACCTTACTTGGATCTGTGCGCATCATTCGAAAATACATCACTCTGTCCTAGACACTTGGGAATTGTTCGACTTGTGATTTTGTGATACAAAATCCAACATATAGATCTTGTTTACTGTGACATACTGTGTTATTGTGTCAGTATAATAATAATAAGAAGAAGATCGAATTGCAAAGACTCTGGCACAAACCAGTCAAGGTGGTCCCAGTGGTGATCATCACACTGGGTGCATTGCCTCAAGACCTTGGCCTGCACTTCAACACAATCGGCACTGACAAAATTACCATCTGCCAGCTGCAGAAGACCACCTTACAGGGATCTGCACACATTATTTGCCGATACATCACACAGTCCTAAACACTTGGGAAGTGTCCGATGTGCAATCCAATGCAATAGCCAGCAGATTGATCTTTGTTTGCTGTGGACTCATCTTGTTGTGTTTCTAGTAGTAGTAGTAGTAGTAGTAGTAGGAGTAGTAATAGTCCTAGACACTTGGGAAGTGTCTGACGTGTGATCCAATACAATAGCCAGCAGGGTGATCTTTAGGCTTGGGCAATCCATGGTTCTAAATGGTTCTAAAGTACTTACAAAACTAAAGTTCTGGTGGTGAAAATTTCAGAACTCTAACAAAACTTTCAAAATTTAATTATTATTTCATTATTGGTGATTTTAATGACAGATCCAATTAGGAGCTGCCATTCATTATGAAATTTTGAGAGTTTTGTTAGAGTTCTGAAATTTTCACCACCAGAACTTTAGTTTTGTAAGTACTTTAGAACCATTTAGAACCATGGATTGCCCAAGCCTAGTGATCTTGTCTGCTGTGGACTCATCTTGTTGTGTTTCTAATAATAATAATAATAATAATAATAATAATAGTCCTAGACACTTGGGAAGTGTCCAACGTGTGATCCAATGCAACAGCCAGCAGGGTGATCTTGTCTGCTGTGGACTCATCTTGTGATAATAATAATAATAATAATAATAATAATAATAATAATAATAGAATAATAGTCCCACGGTGGTCCACGCTCTTGTTACATCCCAGATAGATTACTGCAACGCACTCTACATGGGGGTTGCCTTTGAAGACTGTTCGGAAACTTCAATTAGTCCAGTGGGAGGCAGCTAGATTGCTCACTGGAGCATCATACAGGGAGCATACCACCCCTCTGTTATGTCAGCTCCACTGGCTGCCGATCCAGTTCCGAGCACAATTCAAAGTGCTGGTTTTGACTTACAAAACCCTATAAGTTTCCGGCCCAGCGTACCTGTCTGAACGCATCTCCCTCTACGTTCCACCTCGGAGTTTGAGATCCTCTGGGGAGGCCCTGCTCTCACCCCGCCTCTGTCACAAGTGAGGTTGGCGGGGACGAGGAGCAGGGCCTTCTCAGTGGTGGCCCCTCACCTATGGAATTCACTCCCTGGGGAAATTAGATCAGCGACATCCCTCCTTTCCTTTAGAAAGAAATTAAAAACATGGATGTGGGACCAGGCGTTTGGGCAATCTGGCAGATAAATAAAGGACTACGATGATGGATAGGAATAGACAATGTGGAACGAAGTATGGACTCTGAGTTGGCGAACGCTGTGCTTGAGATTGGCTATTGACTGTGATATATATTGTTGTTTTAATTGTTTAACTGTTTAACTGCTGTTTTTATACGTTTATTGTATTATTGTGTAGGCATCGAATTGTGCCATTTTGTAAGCCGCCCTGAGTCCCCCCTCGGGGGTTGAGAAGGGCGGGGTAGAAGTATACAAAATAAATAAGTAAATAAGAGACGTTGGAAGTGTGCGACATGTGATCCAATACAATAGCCAGCAGGGCAATCTTGTCTACTGTGGACTCATCTTATTGTGTCTCTAATAATAATAATAATAATAATAATAATAATAATAATAATAGTCCTAGACACTTGTGAAGTGTCCGACGTGTGATCTCACAACCTCTGACAATGCCTGCCATAGATGTGGGCAAAACGTCAGGAGAGAATGCTTGTGGACCATGGCCATTCAGCCCAGAGGACTCACAGCAACCCAGTGATTCCAGCCATGAAAGCCTTTGACAACACAATAATTATATATATATATAAAAACTCAGTTAACCAGCACTGAGGGAGATTGGTCGATTTGGAAGAGACCATCCCGTCCACCTCTCTGCCATGCCAAATAAACTTGTTGGACTATGTTTCCCATGATCTCTTCCATTCCTATTGGTTCTGCTGGCCGAGGGCAACAACTGGAAGGCCACAGTTGCCCAACCCAGCTCGAAAGTCAGGACATGCATTACCAAGCTATTGCTTTCTTGCAACACTGAATAGAATAGGACTTTGGAGCAAATTGTTGGCAGGCTTCAGTGATGGTCTGGAATACAAAATAGTGGGATGCAAGGATGGGAAAAGGGTGTGTCCATCTCCATGCTCAGACCTCTAAAGATGTCATCTATAAAGGCCTCTCCTTGGTATTTATTATTTATTTATTCTAAACATCTATATTCTGCCCTTCTTACCCCACAGGGGACTCAGAGCAGTTTGCAATATATCTACGGCAAACCTTCAATGCCAGACCATAAGACCATAAATATATTATACAAACATTAAAATCACTTATATTCACATTAAAAGTTGCTTAAAAACCATCTCAGGGCACCATTTTGCCTCATGGCACTGCCCCAAAGGCTTGGTCCCACAGCCAGGTCTTCACCATCCTTCTGAAGAACAGGAGGGAGGGGGCTAATCATTCCACTTTGTGGCCCCATTTCTGAAGGTTGGCTCTGCATCTCGTGGTGCCAGAGCACAGTCTGTTCAGCGCCTTCCAAGTCGCCCAGTTTTCTGTGTGCCCAGGGGGGAGTCTCTCATTTGGTATCAGCCAGGGATTGAGGTTTTGGGTCTGAGCCTGCCACTTTTGGACTCTCGCTTGCTGGGGTGTTCCATTGAGTGTCTCTGTGGATCTTAGAAAACTATTTCTTGATTTAAGTCATTGACGTGCTGGCTGGTACACAAACAGGGGATGGGCTGGAGATGTCTCTGTCTTGGTCCTTTCACTATTGGCTGCTACTTCCCGGCAGATGTCAGGTGGTGCAATACCGGCTAAGCAGTGAAATTTCTCCAGTGGTGTAGGGTGCAGACACCCCGTGATAATGCAACATGTCTCATTCAGAGCCACATCCAGTTTTAGCATGGTGAGATGTGTCCCACACGGGGCATGCGTACTCAGCAGCAGAGTAGCATAGTGCAAGGGCAGATGTCTTCACTGTGTCTGGTTGTGATCCCCAGGCTGTGCCAATCAGCTTTTGTATGATATTGTTTCTGGCACCCACTTTTTACTTGATATTCAGGCAGTGCTTCTTGTAGGTCAGAGCACGGTCCAGAGTGACTCCCAGGTATTTGGGTGCGCTGCAATGCTCCAGTGGGATTCCTTCCCAGGTGATCCTCAGAGCCCGGGATGCTTCTCTGTTCTTGAGATGAAAAGCACGTCTGTGTTTTAGATGGATTAGGGATCAGCTGGTTTTCCCAGTAGTAGGCAGTAAGAGCACCTAGAGCTTCGGAGAGCTTCTGTTCAAAGCTCCCTGCTTGAGCAGTAATGGCACGATCATCAGCATAGATGAAGCTCTGTGTCCCTTCTGGCAGTGGCTGGTCATTTGTGTAGATGTTGACCATGGATGGAGCAAGCACGCTCCCCTGAGGCAGGCCGTTCTTCTGTTTCCGCCATCTGCTTCTCTAGCCCTGGAACTCAACAAAAAAGCTCTTGTTTTGTAGCAGGTTTCCTATGAGGCGGGTGAGGTGGTAGTCCTTTGTGATACTATACATTTTTCTCAGGAGGAGGCGGTGGTTCACGGTATCATAGGCTGCTGACAGGTCTATGAAGACAGCTCCTGTGATCTGCTGCCTTTCAAAGCCATCTTCTATGTGCTGAGTCAGGTTCAGCACTTGCGACGTGCAGCTTTTGCCTTTCCTGAAGCCAGCTTGCTGTGGGATCAGACAGGGGTCTATTTCCCCCCCAAGATGGCTCAAGATCATTAAATATGGTTTTCTATGGTCGAGCAGATGGCCACTACTGGATGGCATATGTTCTGTATCAGAAACTAGATCTGATGTGGTCTATCCAGTGCAATTTTCTGAATCAGCACCCCAAATAACCAAACCAAATCTAAAGTTGATCAAAAATTGATTTGGGGTTCAGAATGCTCTGTGGTTGTAGGTGAACTATACATCCCAGCAACTACAACTCCCAAATGACAAAATGTCAAGGTCTACTTTCCCCAAATCCCAACAACTACAACTCCGAAATGCCAAGATCCTATTTTCCCCAAACTCCACCAGTGTTCACATTTGGGCATACTGAGTATTCGTGTAGAGTTTGGTCCAGATCCATCATTGTTTGAGTCCACAGTGATCTCTGGATGTAGGTGAACTACAACTCCAAAAAACAAAGGACACTGCCTACCAAACCCACAGTCATGGGGGTTCTGTGTGAGAAGTTTGTCCCACTTCTATCATTGGTGGGGTCCAGAATGCTCTTTGATTGTAGATGAACTATACATCCCATCAACTACAAATCCCAAATGGCAAGGTCTACTTTCCCCAAACTCCACCAGTGTTCACGTTTGTCCATATTGAGTATTGGTGCCAAGTTTGGTCCAGATCCATCATTGTTTGAGTCCACAGTGATCTCTGGATGTAGGTGAACTACAACTCCAAAAAACAAAGGACACTGCCCACCAAACCCACAGTCATGGGAGAACCGTGTGCCAAGTTATTATTATATTATTATTATTATTATTATTATTATTATTATTATTACCTTTATTTGTACCCCACTAGCATCTCCCGAAGGACTCGATGCAGCTTACAAAGGCCAAAGCCTCAAAACACAACATAACAATACACAACCTAAAGCAAATTAAAAACAGTTAAAGCAATATTAAACAACAAGCAATAAACAATACACCAGGACAGAATAAAAATGGGCCGGGCTAGAGTAATGGGTACAGATTTATTTTTTTGTCGTGTCAGGAGTGACTCCTGGTGTGAGAGAATCAGCCGTCTGCAAGGACGTTGCCCAGGGGACGCCTGGATGATTTGATGTTCTTATCATCCTTGTGGGAGGCTTCTCTCATGTCCCTGCATGAGGAGCTGGAGCTGATAGAGGGAGCTCATCTGCCTCTCCCCGGATTTGAACCTGCGACCTGTCGGTCTTCAGTCCTGCCGGCACAGGGGTTGAACCCACTGCGCCACCGGGGGCTCCGTGTACAGATACACGGAGTACAGATTAAAAGTGCTGATGTGACAGGTGATATGTAAGGATTATAGGGTAAGTGCAGTGTTTGGTTCAATTCCATCATTGGTGGGGTTCAAAATGCTCTTTGATTGTAGGTGAACTATAAATCCCAGCAACTACAACTCCCAAATGACAAAATCATTTTTTTTAGTGAAGGACATACATTGGGTTGTTAGGTGTCTTCTGTCCAAATTTGATGTCAATTCGTCCAGTGGTTTTTGAGTTCTGTTAATTCCACAAACGGACATTACATTTTTGTTTATATAGATTGAAAAACATTTAACCTACTATTTCCTCAATTAATGTAATTTTATTAGTATCGATTTTGTGCTGTCGCACACTGGGCCTGTGCATAAGACTGTAGACAGGACATAAATTCTGTCTGCCCAAAGGGACGCCGGGGCTGCCTCAGATTAAGAGCCTTTGGATTTCCTTAAAACAGAGTCTTTAGATTGCTTAAAGCAGGGGTCCCCAAACTACGGCACGCGGGCCGTATGCGGCCCGCCGTGGGCATTACTCTGGCCCGCCTGGCCTGGCCTGGCCACGCCCATCCAGCGCCACTCTGAAAATTTGGGACACCCTCTGCTCCGGCCGCTCTCCCTGTGTGGAAGGAAGAAGCCTCCCAGCTGCAGAGGACTGGAGAACAAGCCCTATGAGGAGCGGCTTAGGGAACTGGGCATGTTTAGCCTGAAGAAGAGAAAGCTGAGAGGAGATATGATAGCCATGTATAAATATGTGAGAGGAAGCCACAGGGAGGAGGAGGGAGCAAGCTTGTTTTCTGCTTCTTTGGAGACTAGGACGCAGAACAATGGATTCAAACTACAAGAGAGGAGATTCCATCTGAACATGAGGAAGAACTTCCTGACTGTGAGAGCCGTTCAGCAGTGGAACTCTCTGCCCCAGAGTGTGGTGGAGGCTCCTTCTTTGGAAGCTTTTAAGCAGAGGCTGGATGGCCATCTGTCAGGGGTGATTTGAATGCAATATTCCTGCTTCTTGGCAGAATGGGGTTGGACTGGATGGCCCAGGAGGTCTCTTCCAACTCTTTGGTTCTATGATTCTATGATTCCCTTCCACACAGGGAGAGCAGCTGGAGCAGAGGGTGTCCCAAAGTGATGGAGCGGCGCCGGGTGGGCGTGGCCAGGGAATGCCGGCGTTCCCTGGCCACGCCCACCCACCGCTGCTCAGTCACTTTGGGACACCCTTTGCTCCGGCTGCTCTACTCTCCGCGGCCACGAGGCCCAGTTTGCAGGTTTACTATAAATCCCAGCAAATACAACCCCCAAACACCACCAGTGTTCACATTTGGACATATTGAGTATCAGTGCCAAGTTTGGTCCAGATCTATCACTGAGTCAACAGTGATTTATGGAGGCAGGTGAACTACAACTCCAAAACGAAAGGACACTGCCCACCAAACCCTTCTTGTATTTTCTGTTGGTCATGGGAGAACTGCGTGCCAAGTTTGGTTCAATTCAATCGTTGATGGGGTTCAGAATGCTCTTTGATTGTAGGTGAACTATAAATCCCAGCAACTGCAACTCCCAAATAACAAGATTCTATTTTCCCCAAACTCCACCAGTGTTCAAATTTGGGCATATTGAGTATTTGTGCCAAGTTTGATTCCGATCCATCATTGTTTGAGTCCACAATGATCTCTGAATGTAGGTGAACAACAACTCCAAAACCAAAGGACACTGCCCACCAAAACCTTCCTGTATTTTCTGTTGGTCATGGAAGAACTGCGTGCCAAGTTTGGTTCAATTCCATCGTTGATGGGGTTCAGAATGCTCTTTGATTGTAGGTGAACTATAAATCCCAGCAACTACAACTCCCAAATGACAAAATCAATGTTTGAGTGAAGGACATACATTGAGTTGTTAGGTGTCTTGTGTCCAAATTTGGTGTCAATTCGTCTAGTGGTTTTTGAGTTCTGTTAATCCCACAAACGAACATGACATTTTTATTTATATAGAAGTGTGGGTTTTTGTTTTTTGATTTTTTGGGGGGGGGGGGGTTGCACTGCAAATAATATATGTGCAGAGTCCATAGGAATTCATTCATATTTTTTTTTTCAAATTATAATCCGGCCCTCCAACAGTTTGCGGGACTGTGACCCGGCCCTCGGTTCAAAAAGTTTGGGGACCCCTGGCTTAAAGGTTTAACAAAGTTCTTTATTATTGAAAATAAACAGGTACTTTAAGGCTTTCTTAACAGTCTATTGGCTCTCTCTCAATCTTGTCCACAGGGAACAGGCACTATCTTCATAACTGTATACTAACTAATGGGGAAATCCTTAACTTCTAATCTGGGCAGTCTGTCTTTGCCTCTGTTGGCGTGGAGCCCCTGCACCCGGTACCAACTGTGCCTGGCTTCCGCGAGAGACCCTTACCAAGCAGAGCTTTGTAGACTTCCAGGGGAAAAGACAAGGAATTCAGGCTTTGGTGATGGCTGACTGAAGTCCCTCAGTGAAGGAGCTGTAAACTGTATAATCCTCGGCCAAGCTATGGGACCTTTCTCCCTGGCCAAGCTGCAGAAGGCAAAGCTTTCTACAGGAGCTCTTGGTTTTATGTCCTGCATGAAAGGCTTCTCTGTGTGGACTGACCCAAAATGGCTCCTATTCCCTCCAAAAACCCCAAAAGGGGGCGGGACCAGGGAACCTAACTATAATTGACAGGTGGCTTGCCCTATGATTGCAGCCAAAAGAAGCCACCTATCTGCAGAGTCCCTGAAACTTAGGACTGCAACAAACATTCAATGCAAAGCAAACGAAATTGGAGCTCCTGGTACAGCTGTACCTGCACAGATTTTAAGAGTCAATAAGTTTTCCCAATTTTTTGTAGTGACTTAGGCGATCCCTCGCTTTCCGAGGATGATTGTCTTCCAATATTCTTCTGGGTCCGTATGTGGCTGTGGAGCCCTATTCTTGCTCTGCATCTTCTTCCGCAGTGAGGGCATCGGTTTCCAGGTGGAAGGCGGTCTCGGCCGGGGTTGGCTTGACGCGCCTTCCTCTTGGCACGTTTCTCTTTTTCACCCTCCACTCGTGCCTCCTCAAATTCTGCAGCACTGCTGGTCACAGCTGACCTCCAGCTGGAGCGGCCAAGGGCCAGGGCTTCCCAGTTCTCAGTGTCTATGCCAGAGTTTTTAAGGTTGGCTTTGAGCCCATCTTTCAATCTCTTTTCCTGTCCTCCAACATTCCGTTTTCCGTTTTTGAGTTCAGAGTAGAGCAGCTGCTTTGGGAGATGGTGGTCGGGCATTCGGACGACATGGCCGGTCCAGCAGAGTTGGTGGCGGAGGACCATCGCTTCAATGCTGGTGGTCTTTGCTTCTTCCAACACGCTGACGTTTGTCCGCTTGTCTTCCCAAGAGATTTGCAGGATTTTCCGGAGGCAGCGCTGATGGAATCGTTCCAGGAGTTGCATGTGACGTCTGTAGACAGTCCACGTCTCACAGGCATAGAGCAGGGTTGGGAGGACAATAGCTTTATAGACAAGCACCTTGGTCTCCCTACGGATGCCCTGGTCCTCAAACACTCTCTGCTTCATTCGGAAAAATGCTGCACTCGCAGAGCTCAGGCAGTGTTGTATTTCGGCGTCGATGTTTATTTATTTATTTATTTATTTACTATTCTTGTATACCGCTGTATCTCAAGCCCGAGGGCGACTCACAGCGGTTTCCAGACAGCAAACAGCAAAGACAATAAAAACAACAATAATCAATATGCAAAACAGTTAAATTACACATTTCCATTACTAGCTAATAAACCATCATCAATACACAGTTATCACAATCGCCTCATCATCCAAGCGTGATCCAAATTCGTCGTCTATTGTTCCGTTCCTATGTTCAATTTACCAGAGATTGCACTGAATTACTCAAACGCCTGCACAAACATCCAGGTCTTCAACTTTCTACGGAATGTCATGAGAGATGGTGCCAGCCTAACATCTACAGGAAGGGCGTTCCACAGCCGAGGAGCCACCACCGAGAAGGCCCTATCTCTCGTCCCCGCCAACCATGCTTGAGAGGCTGGCGGGATCGAGAGCAGGGCCTCCCCGGAAGATCTCAAGGTCCGGGTGGGTTCATAGGCCGAGATGCGGTCAGCTAGGTATCTTGGGCCGGAACTGTTTAGGGCTTTATAGGCCAGTACCAACACCTTGAATTGGGCCCGGTAGCAAATCGGCAGCCAGTGGAGCTGGTGCAACAGGGGGGTTGTGTGCTCCCTGCGCTCCGCTCCTGTTAGAATCATGGCTGCCGAGCGTTGGACTAGTTGCAGCTTCCGAGCCGTCTTCAGGGGCAGCCCCACGTAGAGAGCGTTGCAGTAGTCTAGGCTTTTGTGGAGAGGTGGCTGCCAAGGGAGCAGAAATGGTCCACATTTTCTAATGTTACACCATTAAGCTGTATCACTGGCATTGGAGAGGGGATGGCTGGTGACTGCTGGAAAAGCACCTTGGTTTTTTCAATGTTCAATGACAAGGTGAGCTTATCGTATGCTTCTGCGAAGGTGTTTAGAGTGGCTTGTAGATCTTCTTCTGAATGAGCACAGAAGAATGTGTGCATTTTGTAGTAAATTAAGGTGCCTTGGCTTATATTCGTGTTGGCTTATACTTGAGTCTGTACGGTAAGTTCTCTACAGGATTCCAGCTGCTTTCTGAAAAATGGCAAAGTAACAAATTGCTTTTTTAAAATGGTAACTATAACAGTAGTTGAAATGCTTTGGAAGGGATGTGTCATCTTAATTGCAACTACCGGTAATTATATTTTCAATTTATCATTCCAATTCTGCTTTTTCCTGGCAATGAGCACACAATGGCTCATGCCTTTGCTTTGGGAAGCAGAGCTGGAGAGAGTCAGGTAGCATCCTTCCCGAAGTGGAGCCTGAGCAGCCTCAAAGAAAGCTTCTCTGGGCTGCCGGCCAAGAGATATTGCCAGACGCTGCACTTTCCTCCCCTGTTAAAAGAGCTCCCGTTTGCAGCTTTGAAGTTCAGAGGGAGCGAAGTCTACCGGCACGCGACAAATTTCCACTTTCAAGGCGAAATGTGCCTTTTTGTAATATTTCTGCTGGCTCAGCAGCTTTAGTCTAATCTGAATCATAACCTGGAAAGGTCAACTGACACACCGCCAGTGTAGGTATGTCACAATTACATCTCTGTATTGTCGAAGGCTTTCATGGCTGGAATCACTAGGTTCTTGTGGGTTTTTTCGGGCTATAGAGCCATGTTCTAGAGGCATTTCTCCTGACGTTTCGCCTGCATCTATGGCAAGCATCCTCAGAGGTTGTGAGGTCTGTTGGAAGTGGGAAAAATGGGTTTATATATCTGTGGAATGGCTGGGGTGGGGCAAGGAGCTCTTCCCTGCTGCAGTTAGGTGTGAATGTTTAGCTGATCACCTTCATTAGCATTTGAAGGCCTGCCTGAGCCTGGGAAAATCTGTTGCTGGGAGGTGTTGATCTGTGTCTGGTTTTTTCCTCTCTGTTGTTTAGCTGTTATAATTTGTGATGTTTCAGTTTGGTTTCTGGAGGCTGAAACATTACTCAGTAGCATTCCAGTTGCCAGCAGAATGGATCTCCTTTCCCTGAGGCAACCAATGCCTGGTAAAGTAGGAAAATGGGTTCATATATCTGTGGAATGGCTGGGGTGGGGCAAGGAGCTCTTCCCTGCTGCAGTTAGGTGTGAATGTTTAGCTGATCACCTTCATTAGCATTTGAAGGCCTGCCTGAGCCTGGGAAAATCTGTTGCTGGGAGGTGTTGATCTGTGTCTGGTTTTTTCCTCTCTGTTGTTTAGCTGTTATAATTTGTGATGTTTCAGTTTGGTTTCTGGAGGCTGAAACATTACTCAGTAGCATTCCAGTTGCCAGCAGAATGGATCTCCTTTCCCTGAGGCAACCAATGCCTGGTAAAGTAGGAAAATGGGTTCATATATCTGTGGAATGGCTGGGGTGGGGCAAGGAGCTCTCCCCTGCTGCAGTTAGGTGTGAATGTTTAGCTGATCACCTTCATTAGCATTTGAAGGCCTGCCTGAGCCTGGGAAAATATATATATAAACCCATTTTTCCTACTTCCAACAGACCTCACAACCTCTGAGGATGCTTGCCATAGATGCAGGCGAAACGTCAGGAGAAATGCCTCTAGAACATGGCTCTATAGCCCGAAAAAACCCACAAGAACCTAATTACATCTCTGCTTGGCTTATTTTACGTATCATTCTATCACCACGTCTCATGGTGGCAAACCTTGACAAAAATGATACAAACCATTTAAATCAACATTTCGCAACCTGGGGATCGGGAACCCTGGGGGGTGTCGGAGGGGTCACCAAAGACCATCAGAAAACACAGTATTTTCTGTTGGTCATGGGGGTTCTGTGTGGGAAGTTTGGCCCAATTCTATCGTTGGTGGGGTTCAGAATGTTCTTTGATTGTAGGTGAACTATAAATCCCTGCAACTACAACTCCCAAATGTCAAGGTCTATTTCCCTTAAACACCATCTGTGTTTACATTTGGGCATATTTCGTGTCCAGGCCAAGTTTGGTTCGGTTCCATCTTTGTTTGAGTCCACAATGCTCCCTGGATGTAGGTGAACTACAACTTCAAAACTCAAGGTCAATGCCCAACAAACCCCTTCCGGTATTTTCTGTTGGTCATGGGAGTTCTCTATGGGAAGTTTGGCCCAATTCTATTATTGGTGGGATTCGACAACTCTCAAATTTCAAGGTCTATTTTCTCCAAACTCCACCAGTGTCCACAGTTGGGCATATTGAATATTCATGCCAAATTTGGTCCAGATCTATCATTGTTGAGTCCACAGTGTTCACTAGATGGAGGTGAACTACAACTCCAAAACTCAAGGTCAATGCCCACCAAACCCTTCCAGTATTTTCTCTTGGTCATGGGAGCTCTGTTTGCCAAGTTTGGTTCAACTCTATCGTTTGTAGAGTTCAGAATGCTCTTTGATTTTAGATGAACTATAAATCCCACCAAATACAACTCCCAAATGACAAAATAATCCAACACCACCCCCAATATTCAAATTTGGACGTATCGGGTATTTGCCAAATTTGGTCCAGGAAATGAAAATACATCCTGCATATCATATATTAACATTACAATTCATAACAGTAGCAACTACAACTCTCAAATTTCAATGTCTATTTTCTCCAAACTCCACCAGTGTCCACAGTTGGGCATATTGAATATTCATGCCAAATTTGGTCCAGATCTATAATTGTTTGAGTCCACAATGTTCACTGGATGTAGGTGAACCACAACTCCAAAACTCAAGGTCAATGCCCACCAAACCCTTCTAGTGTTTTCTTTTGGTCATGGGGGTTCTGCGTGGGAAGTTTGGTCCACCTCTATCATTGGTGGGGTTTAGAACGCTCTTTGATTGTTGGTGAACTATAAATCCCAGCAACTACAACTCCCAAATGTCAATATATAATTGTCCTTCTTTAGGGGTCCCTTTCAAATCTATGATACTATATCTGTCAAGTACATATGTGTGTGTGTGTGAATCATATATATCTGTCTATATCTATGGCTGGATGGCTCTTTATCAGGAGGGCGTTGATTATATTATTTTCATGCCCTGGTGAAGGAAGTTGGACTGGATGGCCTTCAGGCAGCATTTCTCAACCTGGGGATCCGGACCCCCGGTGAGCCATGAGGGGGTGTCAGAAAGGTCACCAAGACCATTGGAAAACACAGTATTTTCTGTTGGTCATGGGAGTTTTGATTGCCAAGTTTGATTCAATTCCATCATTGGTGAGGTTCAGAATGCGCTTTGGTTCTAGGTGAACTATAAATCCCGGCAATTACAATTCCAAAATGCCAAGGTCTATTTTCCCCAAACTCCACCAGTGTTCACATTTGGGCCTTTTGAGTATTTGTGCCAAGTTTGGTCCAGATCCATCATGGTTTGAGTCCACAGTAATCTCTGGATGGAGGTGAACTACAGCTCCCAAACTCAAGATCAATGACCATCAAATCCTTCCAGTATTTTCTGTTGGTCATGGGAGTTTTGATTGCCAAGTTTGATTCAATTCCATCATTGGTGAGGTTCAGAATGCTCTTTGGTTCTAGGTGAACTATAAATCCCGGCAATTACAATTCCAAAATGCCAAGGTCTATTTTCCCCAAACTCCACCAGTGTTCACATTTGGGCATATGGAGTATTCGTGCCGAGTTTGGTCCAGATCCATCCTTGTTTGAGTCCACAGTGCTCTCTGGATGTAGGTGAACTACAACTCCAAAACTCAAGGTCAACGATCAAACCCTTCTAGTGTTTTCTGTTAGTCATGGTAGTTTTGTGTGCCAAGTTTGGTTCAATTCCATCATAGGCGGTGTTCAGAGTGCTCTTTGATTGTAGGTGAACTATAAATCCCAGCAACTACAACTCCTCAATGACAAAATCAATCCCCCCTAACCTCACCAATATTCAAATTTGGGTGTATCAGGTCGCAGTGGTTTCAGTAAGTGAGTGACGATACTGCAAATCCCACCATCCGTGGCAAGTGTGGTCCAGATCCATTGTTGGTTGGGTTTGCAGTGCTCCCTGGATGTAGGTGAACTACAACTCTTATAAATCAAGGTCAGCCCCCCCCCCCCACCCCACACACCTCTTGTTCAGTTGCTGATCAATTCCTGTTGAGGCAGTGGGCGGGGTCATGCAAATTCCACCCCAATGGAGAGAGAGAAGAAAGAGGGGTGCTTTGATTGTGCTTTTATTCCACGACAGAAGGGAGTTGAATTGCATGATCCTTGATAATTATTGTTATTGTTTCAAAGGCTGGGTGACCATCTGTTAGGGGTGCTTTGATTGTGATTTTTCCTGCATGGCAGAAGGGGGTTGGACTGGATGGCCCCTGGGGTCTTCCACTGAAATACTGATGAGTTTATGTTGGTTAAAATGGTAAATATCTTCATTTTAAATACTGTATTATTCTGTCTTCCTTTCTGCACTGCACATGAGATATGTGCAGCGCGCATAGGAATTGGTTCATGTTTATTTCAATCAGTTCACACAAAAATAATAATTTTCCATTCATCTGCCATTGGTCCAGCCATCTATCAAATTTTAAAACACAATGTGTGGATAGATAGATAGATATAAATACTCTGGTTTCTCTTCAGATTATATACATTACTAGCTGTACCTGCCACGCATTGCTGTGGCCAAACTTCCTTCTCTCTTTCTCTCCCTTCCTTCCTCCCTCCCTTCCTCCCTCCCTCCCTCCCTCCCTTCCTTCCTTCCTTCCTTCCTTCCTTCCTTCCTTCCTTCCTTCCTTTCTTTCCTTCCCTCCCTCTTTCCTTCCCTCCACACTTTTCTTTCCCTTCTCCTTTCTTCCTTCTCTACCTCTTCCTTCCTTCCTTCTTTTGCTCTTTGGTTCCATCCTCCCTTCTCTCTTTCCTTCCTTCCTTCCCTCCCTCCCTCTCTCTCTCTTTCTTTCCTTCTGTCCCTCTCTCTTTCCTTCCTCCCTTCTTTATTTCTTCCTCCTTCTTTTGCTCATTGGTTCCATCCTTCCTTCTCTCTTTTCCTTCCTTCCCTCCCTCTTTCTCTCCTTCAGACCCTCCCTCTTTCTTTCCTTCCTTCCTTCCTTCCTCCTTCCTTCCTTCTTTTGCTCTTTGGTTCCATCCTCCCTTCTCTCTTTCCTTCCTTCCTTCCCTCCCTCCCTCCCTCTCTCCTTCTTTCCTTCTGTCCCTCTCTCTTTCCTTCCTTCCTTCTTTATTTCTTCTCCCTCCCTCCCTCCCTTTTTTTGCTCATTGGTTCCATCCTTCCTTCTCTCTTTTCCTTCCTTCTCTCCCTCTTTGTCTCCTTCAGTCCCTCTCTCTTTCTTTCTTTCCTTCCTTCCTTCCTCCTTTTGCTCTTTGGTTCCATCCTCCCTTCCCTCTTTCCTTCCTTCCTTCCCTCCCTCTCTCCTTCTTTCCTTCTGTCCCTCTCTCTTTCCTTCCTCCCTTCTTTATTTCTTCCTCCTTCCTTCTTTTGCTCATTGGTTCATCCTTCCTTCTCTCTTTTCCTTCCTTCCCTCCCTCTTTCTCTCCTTCAGTCCCTCTCTCTTTCTTTCCTCCCTCCCTCCTTCCTTCTTTTGTTCTTTGGTTCCATCCTCCCTTCTATCTCTCTTTCCTTCCTTCCCTCTTTCTCTACTTCTTTCCTTCTGTCCCTCTCTTTCCTTCTCTTCCTTCCTCTCTCCCTCCCTCCTTCCTTTGCTCTTTGGTTCCATCCTTCCTTCTCTCTTTCTTTCCTTCCCTTCCTCTTTCTCTCCTTTTTTCCTTCAGTCCCTCTCTTTCTTCCCTCCCTCCCTCCCTCCCTCCTTCTTTTGCTCTTCAGTTCCATCCTTCCCTCTCTCTTTCTTTCCTTCCTTCTCTCTCTCTCCTTCTGTTCCTTCTGTCCCTCCTTCCTTCCTTCCTTCCTTCCTTCCTTCCTTCCTTCCTTCCTTCCTTCCTTCCTTCCTTCCTTCCTTCCTTCCCTCCCTCCCTCCCTCCCTCCCTCCCTCCCTCCCTCTTTCCTGCATACCCCCTTTTTCTTTCCTTCCCTTATTCTCTCCTTTCTTCCTTCTCTACCTCTTTCTCTCCTTCCTTGCTTCTCTGCTTTTCCCCCCTCCTTTTTTCGTATTTGACTCTGGGAGTTGGTGCTCATCTCCATTTCTAAGCTGAAGAGCTGGCATTGTCCATAGACACCTCCAAAGTCATGTGGTCAGCATGATTGCATGGAGCGTCTTTACCTTCCCACTGCACGTTTCCCAACTGCTAGGTTGGCAGAAGCTAGGGTTAACAGTGGGAGCTCACCCCAGTCCCTGGATTCGAACCGCCGACCTTTTGGTCTCCAAGTTCAGCAGCTCAGTGGTTTAACCTGCTGTGCCACCAGGGGCTCCATTATATAGGTACTAAAATATAATAAATATAAATATACAACAATATATAAAATAGTATAATAAATATAAATATATACAATAATATATAAATTGTTGTATATATTTATACTACATTGTCTATAAAGCTATTGTCCTCCCAACCCTGCACTATGCCTGCGAGACGTGGACTGTCTACAGACGTCACATGCAACTCCTGGAACGATCCCATCAGCGCTGCCTCCGGAAAATCCTGCAAATCTCTTGGGAAGACAAGCGGACAATTTTTAATTTTTTTAAAATTAATTTCTTTATACAGCTGACAAAACAATACAATACGAACCTTAGCCATCTAAAAGATAATCTCAAAAACTGTTTACAATTTTTATGGCTAAGATACAGCCATAGCGGACAAATGTCAGTTTGCTGGAAGGAGCAAAGACCACCAGCATTGAAGCGATGGTCCTCCGCCATCAACTCCGCTGGGCCGGCCACGTTGTCCAGATGCCTGACCACCGTCTCCCAAAGCAGTTGCTCTACTCCGAACTCAAGAACGGAAAACGGAATGTCGGCGGGCAGGAAAAGAGATTGAAAGACGGGCTCAAAGCCAACCTTAAAATCTCTGGCATAGACACTGAGAACTGGGAAGCCCTGGCCCTTGAGCGCTCCAGTTGGAGGTCAGCTGTGACTAGCAGTGCTGCAGAATTTGAAGAGGCACGAATGGAGGGTGAAAGAGAGAAACGTGCCAGGAGGAAGGCGTGTCAAGCCAATCCCGACCGAGACCGCCTTCCACCTGGAAACCAATGCCCTCACTGCAGGAGAACATGCAGGTCAAGAATAGGGTTCCACAGTCACCTACGGACCCACCGCCAGGACGCTGATCTTGGAAGACTATCCTACTCGGACAACGAGGAAATGCCTAAGAATATAATAAATATAAATATATAATAATATGGAGCCTCCGGTGGCACAGTGGGTTAAACCGCTGAGCTGCTGAACTTGTTGACCGAAAGGTTGCAGGTTCAAATCCGGAGAGCAGCGTGAGCCCCAGCTTCTGCCAACCTAGCAATTCGAAAACATGCAAATATGAGTAGATCTATAGGTACTGCTCCAGCAGGAAGGTAACGGTGCTCCTTGCAGTCATGCTGGCCACATGACCTTGGAGGTGTCTACGGACAACGCTGGCTCTTCAGCTTAGAAATGGAGATGAGCACCACACCCCAGAGTCGGACACGACTGGCCTTAATGTCAGGTGAAAACTTTTACCTTTTCCTTTTACTATATAATAATATATAAAATAATATAAATATAAATATACAATAATATATGGGCACACTTTTGGATATACAACACATAGGGAATATTTTGTAAATATTTTGTAACTAATATTTTGCTAATTTTGAGCTGTGTATATATAAAATAATATAAATATAAATGTACTATAATATATGCTCACACTTTTGGATATACAAGACAGAATATTTTGTAAATATTTTGTAATTAATATTTTGCTAATTTTGAGCTGTGTAGATATATATAAAATATAAATATACAATAATATATAAAATAGTGTAATAAATATACAATAATATATAAAATAATATAAATATAAATATACAATAATATATAAAATAATATAAATATAAATATACAATAATATATAAAATAATATAAATATACAGTAATATATGGGCACACTTTTGGATATACAACACATAGGGAATATTTTGTAAATATTTTGTAATTAATATTCTGCTTATTTTGAGCAGTGTAGATATTTATAAAATAATATATACAATAATATATAAAATAGTGTAATAAATATATAATAATATATAAAATAATATAAATATAAATATACAATAATATATAAAATGATATAAATATACAATAATATATGGGCACACTTTTGGATATACAACACATAGGGAATATTTTGTAAATATTTTGTAATTAATATTTTGCTAATTTTGAGCTGTGTAAATATATATAAAATAATATAAATATAAATATACAATAATATATGCATACACTTTTGTATATACAACACAAAGAAAATATTTTGTAAATATTTTGTAATTAATATTTTGCTAATTTTGAGCTGTGTAGGTATATCTAAAATAATATAAATATACAAGAATATATAAAATAGTGTAATAAATATACAATAATATATAAAATAATATAAATATACAATAATATATGGACACAC